>NW_023365762.1:280028-281767 GCF_000003815.2 Branchiostoma floridae
ACCATGAAGTATTGTAGCCAATGATGTGTATTTTTCTCCACTGTAGTTTTAGTGTGGTGACTATCAGTAAACTGTATGTGTGCCACTGATAACTGCCATCTGTACATGCGACAATACACAGACTGTAGATAGCGAAAACAGGGTTGCCCATTGGTTGATATGTGTAATTGAAGAAGTAGCCGTTATTTTTGAATAGTTGGAGAGGCTAGCAATGGTGTGCGTATGTAAAATGAGTGTTACAATTTTCACTATGATCCACTTGCAATACAGTTACAGTGAGGCAACGTAGACACCAAATATGTGCGTTGAATAGTGTCTTCAAACAGCCACAAACAGGGGTCTACCAAAACCCGTCCACTAGTACGTTATAAGTTCTTTCACACTTCCGAGTACGCATGTGCAGCGACAGGAATTGTGGGTAATATGTCAAAGGTGAAGGCCCCTGATTTGTAAACAGTTCTCGTCTCGACCATTACCTCAATTTGCATAACAATGTACAGAGGTGCTTTGTTTATGTCTCAGGGGCCTTCACCTTTGACATATTTCCCATAATGCCTCTCCCTACACATGCGCACTCGGAAGTGTCAAAGAGCTTATTGACTAAAGTAGCCTTTTGCCATGACATGATTCTGAGGCTTATATAAATGTCGCCATGTCAGAAATGTACATATTTCGCTGGAAAAATCGGATGTATACAGTGTAGGATATCTCAACTGCTGGTGCCTGCAATTATCAATGCAATTAATATGCAGGAATGCACACGAGGTTCTCCCCGATTGGTCAACTGAATCTCCTTCAATAAATCCCCTGTTACAAGAGAAATTCCTGTGTGGCTCTTTTTTCTTTCTTATTTTCCTGCTACTATGAATAGTTTCGTAAGTTATGTTATTACTGATAGCTGTTATTTATATGTTACATTCTTTTGCATTTAAGACCGCATTGTAAACACTGCACGAAACAATCACTCTATCTACATGTAAATACGTAACGTTTGGGACCGCATCTGTAAGCAGTGACACCTATAGCTGCAGTGCAATGCGAACCAGTATGAACCGCTCTGAAGAAAGTGACAGACGATCACTGAAATGTTGATGGAAATGTAGCATCTGTTGTACTTTTCCATTGTAATGCACGCGAACAAAGAAAGTAATGTTGGTTGAACTCCAAGCGAAGATACTTCAGTAACCATTGTGTTTGTGGTACCCGGTATTGTAATGCTGCTTGGCTCTTGCTTGCATTTTTAGCCAGGTCACACCTACTTTTATGGATAGGTTAGGGATTGTTTTACGTGCACAGAGGTTTGAAACACATAAAAATCCCACGCCTTCACGTCTCCATCCGAAAGAGCGAGTGCAACCCCTGACATCCTTGCCGAGCTGGGCTCCAACCTCCATCATTATGTAGCTAAAACTCGCTTTCTGAAAGTTTTAGCCTGGATGCCAGACTGTTTCCAGGGCCTACACAGGCAAACGGAACATTAGATATCCTTGAGATCGGGCTGGGGGTCTGGTATCTAGGCTAACAAGTTTTGGCTGTGTAATGACACGTTGTGCAGTTGTCCATCCATATTTTGTCAAGCAAGCGTGGATGCATATATGAATCTTTTGGCGACTGGTGTTAAACGTTTAAGGCTGGTTATATAATATTCGTGCTTTTGTGTCTTAGGCACCATTGACGGTGCAATGGAGTAGGATTTCGTCACATTGGAAGAAAGGTATGTATACTTTCTGTGCATTCTA
>NW_023365762.1:281867-284657 GCF_000003815.2 Branchiostoma floridae
CATTGGTTAAAACTCCAGCTCCTAAAGGACTACTAAATGATTCCTCGACCCAGTTTTTGAAAACCCTCGCTAGTACCTCTTCATGAATATTTCCGATATGGATGCTACAAGAGGTGAATGTAATTTAATCGCACTATTTGGGATCATTGACGCCCAGGGGAAAACAAAGAAACGTCTTTTACGGCGATGGTAATCTCCAAAGGGGATGAGAGAAGAGGATGAAAGGTGTCCTAATGTATCCAACCGTCCCCAATGGACCTTTGATGTCGTCAAGAGGTCTTCTAAAAGTGCATATCTCACTGGACTGAAGATGTGGCACGTTGGCGATCTCGCTTCGGTCGAGCTCTCAACGAATTTCATCGATGACAAAAAGGAAATTTTTACTCTTTGCCTTTGTGCGTTTTGTTGTCTTTTAAGTCATACCTGTACGTTTTTTTGAGGGCGGCATTATATTTCCATTATAAAGTTAATGGTAACACAAATCTAAGACCACCAACGTACTACAGTCCAGTGAGTTCCCCGCCCCCTTTCTCCTTGATCTACCTTTTAGGTGCACTCTCACTGCACTTGCGTCAAACTTGCGTCACTGCGGGGCTCGTTCACTGAGTCACACTTTTTAAAATTTTTTTCCCGATTTCTATAATTCAGATACAGTCAAACCTGTCTATAGCGGCCACTCAAGGGACCGGACAAATTTGGCCACTATAGACAGGTGGCCTCTGTATAGAGGTGGTAACTTGTAGATAAAATACCCAAGGGACCGACAAAAAGTGGCCACTATGGACAGGTGGCCCCTCTGTAGAGGTGGCCCCTAATACAGGTTTGACTGTATTGCATAATACGTAAAGGTATGACTTAGAACATGACAAGATACGCAAAAAGTAAGGAAATTCGTTCTTTATCTCTGAAATTCGTTGAGTATCTTTCGAACCCAGCAGTGTCGCAAGTGCAGTGAGAGGGCACCTTTAGTTTTTAATCTAATCATAGGAGCATAGGCGTGGATGATAAATTTTATTAGATCTGTATTGTTACTATAGAGGCTTAAGCTGGACTACTTGCCTAATCCTTTTACGATGCTGAGACGATGTTGTTAATGCTGGATATGGTTTTTGGATGGTTGTGCTCTTTAACTTTGTCGTCTTTTCATCTAGAACGTTTTATTTTCTGACCCAATGTAAGAATTGATATGATTGGCTCAAATGTTTGACAATACGACAATTGTGCACAACCCCAGTTAGAGTGTAACTATTGCCGTGAACTTCAATATTCTTATTCTCTTGTTGAGTATTCATATTTGCGTAACTTTCTGGCCATAAAAATGTACTTTAAGACGATCTGTACACATACACAAAAATTGCATCTCTCGTTACCTCCCTTATAATGGAGGTGTGTTTTCGGTCTTTTGTTTTGTTTTGTTTGTCTTGACAGGTGTCCGAGGTTATATGAATATTGTGGAGTGACAAGATGCGATGCGGAAGATGGTGTAACGGAAACTGGCAGGATAGGAAGGTTGGTTTGGCCCGGGTCCAAAGTTGTTCTCGCAGACTTGTGGGAAAATGCATATAGACAAAATTAGCAAGAAATTCACAATAATGAATAAACAAAGAAATTCACAAAGACTAAATACTCCAATAAGGAATCGCATACCATCTTACATCTTCGATAGCCTCCGTTGCAGTCTTCGGAACGGGGCTTTTTTTTTTGAGGGGGTGGGATTGGTTAGCGATTTTCAACGTTGGCTATGTTCTCTTGTCCGTTCGGACGGGGCAAAGACTCGCTATCACGGCAAACTCCCTTCCACAGCAAACTCCCTTCCTCGGCAAACTCCCTTTCCGGCACAACAGAACATAGCCAAATCGCGAAGACTGCAACGGAGGCTACTTCTTCGATTTCTTATTGGTCATTTAATGAGGCGGATTCATTAATGAGTGCACCGGCAATTAACTACGTTTGGGGAATCCATCACATTCTTAATGAGGTGTGTAAAAAAATCGATAAGCTATAACAACGTGTTTTAACCCAGATGTGCCGCCTTTGAAGAAACACATAGATGGGGGCTGTATACATGCATATTCTGAACTTTTAAGTATCTGTTTATGTGGCTGGTAATCAAATTAACATTTCAACCAATGAGAGGGCCAGGATGGCTTTGAATAGAGCTCATCATATTCACGAAGACGTACATCTTTTTAACGGTCGCTGCCGTTTGAAATGGTCGTCGCTAAATTGCTGGGCGGTTGACACCATTTCTGAGCGTTTCTTTACTTGTACACACATCGCTACCAGCGGACTAGCCTCCTGCTGTAGTGGCTTGCACAAATGTGCGGCCCATGGGCTACAGAAACGTTGATGGGCGCCACCCCTAAGCATTTGTTATAGAAGTACGGCAGCTATAATTCTTAGTGAGACTCAGAACTTCTTGATCCATACAAATCATCTTTTATCCCACGAGACCAGAAGGCTGACTGAAGGATGTGCCTGTGCATATAAGGATCGTGTGTTGTCTCTACTGACCTCTGTCACATAGCTAACAAGCGTGCGGACACAGGAACCTACCACATCGTGGGGGTGTGGATTGCATTATCGGTTAACCATGGTTAGCAAGCGCTACGGAGGATGGTACTCAGGCTGCCTCTCAGATGACGCGCCCCAACCTTTGCTTGGAGAACAGGCCGGCGGATAGCTGGATGGACTGCAGAAGACTGACTGAGATCGACCAGAGTAACTTATGTGTCCCTATTTTGCCAATCAGCTGAAACGTCTGCTTGGAGACTACTGTAAATGAAGAAA
>NW_023365762.1:284757-325565 GCF_000003815.2 Branchiostoma floridae
CCTAAATTTCAGACTGCGAATATACAACGCACGCGAAATTAAATCCCCGCGAACTTAAATGCATTTACAGTATGGTGATGTAGTCTGAATGAAAGTTCATCTGTGTCGGTAGGATCCATAGATGTAAAGTTTAAACTTTGTTCTAACACATAAAAAGAAAGACTCCCCATAGATGTTCGGTCAAGCACGCGTCGACCTTCTTCAGGTGGCAGGCTCCGCCTTCCCGCCATTTACGACTCGCTGCTGACGTCATCCTCCACCTCCTACTTCCCTTCCGGAACATCCGTGAATCGTACATCTGAAGAAGGTCGACGTGCTTGACCGAAAATTTATGTTTTCTTCTTTTGTGTTGGAACAAAGTTTAAACTTTACAACTATGTGATGTAGTCTGTGTGACGGTTAACTCCAGGGCTGTAACTTCGGATGTTGGGCGGGCCGCTATAGGCGAGATTTCATCAGGCTATTAGTGATGCACTGAGTGATGGTAAAGAGACGAGCAAAGACGTTTAGATCACGTGATTGACGTGACAGTTGACTCTTCTCAGGCTGTCCACAGCTGCTATTTCGGGGTCAAAGATCAGAGAACCCGCTGTAATATAACCCCCTGATCTATGTGCATGTAACCTGAATAGCAACCCAACCTCCTAAGGTATAAGTAGAGACTGTATCAACAATGTACGGTCGGGGTCAGTAACCCTTAGGGACTGTATTTATAGCCCACCCTGTCAATTAGAAGTAGCAGTGGCCGAAATGGCCGAAATGTGTCCCGTTGTCCATCTGTCCGGCAGGGATTGTACACTCGGGCCAGGGACCAGGCATTCCTCTTCTCAGCGTGTCGTCCTTTAGGGACCGTCCAGTAATGCTACAAGATGGGGCGGCGAACGTATTTAGACAAGGGTCACTGTATACTATATACAGGATCACCATCACATAACATTCAAATATAGATATTAACTGAATCTGCAAAACTTCAAATAGACTTATGTCCAAGGGATATAATGTTGGACGAAAAGATACTACTAGAACGTAATTAATTAATGCAGATCTATGCAAGTGTCAAAATATGAAAACATATCAAAGTATTTATACAATATATCATCGCCATTTTTGGCAGATGTCATATGTACGTGTGTCACGTGCATTGAAGGTATATTAGTCTGAACATTCTTACGTCAATTCCTGGCTACCATAACATTAGAGCTAATAATATTGAAAAAAAAAAAAAAAAAAAAAAACACATCCACATTTAGGACATAACTTCATAACTTTAAAACCTCAAAAATGAAACAATTGTTGAGTAGAAAGTTGCGACAAGTTTAGATATTAAATTGTATAACGTCCCTTGATGATAGCGACCGTTCATCCCATCGCAGTACTTAACGAACCATCCCTATGACTGACATGATCACAAGTCGCTGAAAAGATGAGCATCGCAGGGACCCTACTGTAAAATCATTTCCGTGCCCTTTTTTGCCGGGGCGCCGCAGGCGCCCGGCTTTGTCCCCGGTTTAATGGTTCGTCCTTGGATGGGTCTGCTATGGTCGCAAAATGTACCGTGCGTTTTTACGACAATTCTCAGCCCTTCTCAGCCCTTCAAATAAACGCAATGTACCGTGCGTTTTTACGACAATTCTCAGCCCTTCTTAGCCCTTCAAATAAACGTTGTAAGAATACTGTTTATCCATGACCTCTACTCGTACAGAAAACATTGCAGCGCTCATTAGCAAAGTCTAGGAAAGGAAAATGTTTCTTGATTTGCAGTAAAACACTGGTCATGTAACATTTGAGGAGTTGTCGTTAAATCGCACGGTTCATTTTGCGATAGCGTTGACGGGTCCGGGTATTTAGCGGAATAACCCGGAATAACCCGGAATAACCCGGAATAACCTTAATAAAGGATGAAAGCTACCGAAATACAGTGTGCTTTGATAAGTTAAGATCGCAGAATGCAATATTTTGGCATAAAATAATGTATATATGGCCATGGGAACAAGAAATATTACGGTTATTCCGGGTTATTCCGGGTCATTTCGGGTTATTCCGGTAAATACCCTCACGGGCGTTGACGGTGCGGAGGAGGTGAGATTTTTATCGTACAGAAATTGGTACAGTTTGTAAAGTTATCTTTCTGGAATTCGGATGTATTAAAATATAACATTACATTCTAAGGCGTAGTGTCATGTGAGTAAAATGAGCACGACATTTGACGAAAGATTTTGTGGAGGGTATACAGTCAAGTTTATTGTGCAACGATTGGAACAGTTTACGTGCGGGTGGGAGGGGGGCGTGCGTCTATATATGCAGCTGCAGGAGGTCCTGCAGGACATTTTCGATCGTAAGAGTAACGTACAATTTGAAAAGATAGTGATCATGAATTCGGACACATTGAAACATATTTCCAAGGAACGGTATATAGTTTTTTTAGTAAAACCAGTGTGTGGGGATTGACGAGAATTTAGATAGTTTAATGGTGCACTGTGCTTGAGCCGATGCGAGGCATTATGCAGGGCATTTTTGATTGTAAAAATATCGTACAAGTTGAAAAGATGGATCGGATTCTAATACATTAAAACATACATTTCCAAAGAATAGTAGAAAACAACGGATTGTAGCTAACTGTTAAACAATCAGCAAAGCAGTTGGCAAGATGTCACACCTGAACTTTTGTAGATTTTTGCTTTTTGTTGGTACTAGTAAGATGTTATGTGATCAAGACAATATTTTCTTTCTGTTTCAGTGACGCCTTAGACTGTTCTCTGCTATATATACAAGTGACACAGTAATATACAGAAACTTACAGCTAGCAAAAGTCTGTACTCAATAAGATTTTACACAGTACACATTTATACTTCTTCTGCTGAAATCTACGCATTACATTTTGCATCCAACCAAAGAGGTTTGAAAGAGAGTCCTTGATCCAACCAAATTAGACCTTGAGACCTATTAACAGATCATTGATCACTGTGCATTTTGCACATACCAGACTCAATCGTGCCACTGAGCACTGCATTTTGCACACACCAGACCAATTGTGCCACTGAGCACTGTGCATTTTGCACACACCAGACCTATCGTGCCATTGAGCACTGTGCATTTTGCACACACCAGACCTATCGTGCCATTGAGCACTGTGCATTTTGCACACACCAGACCAATCGTGCCATTGAGCACTGTGCATTTTGCACACACCAGACCAATCGTGCCATTGAGCACTGTGCATTTTGCACACACCAGACTCAATCGTGCCACTGAGCACTGTGCATTGTGCAAATAAAGTCAAGCAAAGAACACATATATTGTGAACAATGTGTGAATCTATTTTATCGGGAAAATACCACCAAGGTGACATCATTTTCAGTGGAGATAATAGAGGCAAACAATGCACTGCAAATGCTTTAATGGCAGTTGTTAACCACAGTACTTGCAGACAAGCAATTACCTGGACAAGTACAGACCTTGATGGTGTACTTTTTCAAGGAGATGCACTATACACCTACATAAAACCATCACTAAGATCTGGTGTGGAGTTCCTCTCCGTTGATGATATTCCAGACTATTTGCAACTTTACAACAATACTGTACGTGTATCAATAAAAGAGTCTTACACTGGAGACATATTTGCCACAGAAGCAGTCTATCCTTATTACACCTTAAAGAAAGCCCTAGAAGCAGCATTTGCTGAATCCAACACTTGTCTTTTCATAACAGCACATGGAATAACTGGTTCAACAGTAGCATTGTTGCACGCTGATAACAAGTATTTTGTTTATGACTCACATGCCAGAAGTCCCATAACAGCATTGCCAGATAGCCATGGCACTTCTACTTTAAGCATGCACAGTTCAAACAGCAATCTAGTTTCATTCTTGCAACAACTTAACTGGAACACAACATGCAATTTTGAGGTTGTCCCAGTACAAGCAGAAAATGTTTTCTTATCAGTTGAACCTACTGGTATACACATTATCAATCTGACTAGCAATGTTTCTTCTATGATTGAGTCAGAAAACTGCTTTCAAGTTCAACAACAACACACATACACCTTGGTTAAACCAGAGTTTGTATCTACGAAAGAGAACCTACAACAACCAAACACAGCATTTCCATTTGCACCACATTGTAACCAAAGTACTGGGAAAAACATTGTGCCATGCACCACAAGCAAACATCCAAGTGCTATGCCAGAGAACAGGAATGAAGGCCTCTTGAATCAATTAGTAATGTCACCAAATGCAGCATCAAATTTAAATGATAAAAAAGTGCAAGGTCTTGCAATCCAAAGCGCAATATGCAAGGACAAACAAGAAAAACAAACCTATCAACAGAAGACAGAGAGTCTTGCAGAACAAAGAACATCATACAAAGCAAAGAAAGCAAATGAGACCTGTGAGCAGAAGAAAGAACGACAATGCACATCCGGGACCTCTTCCCGCCTTTGGCTGTGGTCTCGCACCGGAGTTTCTTTTACGATTTTTATATCCGGCACACAGCGCACACAAGGGATACAATTCCGCCCACAAAAGTACGCCGGAAAATCCAATTATACCAGTGAACAAAGGTTTCCAGCCAACTTCCCATAGATTTTAGATATAAACTTCTAGTTTAATAATGATGCACATTTTACTGGAACACAACATGAAATTTTGAGGTAGTCCTTCCAAATGCGCCCCGGCCAGCTTTTTTTAAAAGCTTTCTTGTTCTGTTTCCGTTGGATACAACTGGACTTTCCTGTATTCCATAACAGTGGTGGACGTATATAGCATTGGAGAACGTGTAGAATCACGTGTTGGGAGCTGTCCTGTTTCTAGGAACGAGTTCCATCGGCGAGGGGGAGTCAACGGAAGGACAGGTCGCACCACGAGGCCCACCAAACCAACACACGAACCTCAACTCACCAGCGCATCGTATGGCGTTTAGCCAAGCCAACCTATAATGGTAAGATTTGTATCTCCTTTCTGTGCTTTAAACATGCCACGTGTAGTTAGAGTAGTTTTCGTAAGTAGTGGCTACGAGTACGCATTGACTGTATCTTTCGTGCCATGAGGTTTCAAGGTCTAAAGAAGAGTACAAGAGACATTTTGGGGTTATATAAACAGTACATAACGTTGTTGGGTATTCCTCCATATAAAATCTACTTCTAAGAAAATTCAAAGACTTTCTCTCTGATTCTAGTGGAGCGTTTTGTTTACATATGTAGATCATGTTTATTACGTTGAAAAAGAAGGCATTGTGATTGTTTATATCAGAAATTGATTGATGTACTTTGGGTAGGGGCGGTACAAATGGGGTTGCCTCCTAAGTACTATGGAATGGTCCACGTTAGCTATTCGTTGAAACCTTACATCGAAGAATACTAGTTTCTCTATTCTAAGCTAGTGGAGTATTTCAGCTACCAGTTGAACATGTATACGTCCAGAAAAGGGATGCCTTATTTGTATCAGAATAGATTTATTGTTCTTGGAAAGGACAGTGTACCTAGCGGCTTTGCCTACCATGTTATGGCCCACACTAGCTATTCTCTGAAACTTAACATTGAGCAAAACAATTTGTGTGGAATCTTTCGATTGTTACTAGCAGATCATGTAAACAGCTAGAAAAGAGACGTACTGTTTATATCAGAATTCGATTAATTGCACTAGAATAGCGGTTTTGCACCCTATGTAATGGCACACACTAGCTATTCTCTAAAACACTTAATCGACTGCTTAGAATGTTTCAAGAAGGACATGAGAAAAGGGGCGCATTTTTTATATCGGAATTTAATTGATTGCACTAGTCTATGGATAGCGGCTTTGCCTCAAATGTTATGTTACACACTAGCTATTCTCTAAAATAATTAAAACACTACATCGAGAAAATAATTTCTCTCTTTCACGCTTTGTAGACTTTTTAGAGCGTTACTAGTGGAACATCATGTATACGTGAGAAAAGGGACGCATTGTTTATATCAGATTTGATTGATTGTACTGGGATACTAAGGGGCGGTGTAGAGGCTTTGCCTCCTATGGTATGGCCCCACACATTGGATTCGCCGGGAATTTGTTCGACCTCATTCTGCATACACCCACCCGGGTCCATTACAAATTATAAATATTTGACATCAACGGAAGAGATCTCTACAGCAAAGATCCTGGCTAATTTTTGACTAAGATAAGACAATCAGTCGTCCTCTTTTGTTAGTTTCATCTTCTTTGCACCTAGGCTAAAACCAACGAAACATGTATTGTTTTTATTCGTCACATTATGTTGGGCCTCATCTTAAATTCCCATAGTGTTGTTTGCGTATTTTGATATTGGTTCTATGAATTTTCATCCGAGCATATTTGTCATTGTAAATCACTTCCTACAATATGTTTAGCTCCTCTGTGTATTGTTTTAATCTGGTACAATGCAGGATCTCAATGCAGGATGCAATATGTTGTAGAACGCCGTTGAATATGTTGGTAGTTTTGATTGTTTTGGTTTTACTGTAAAACGGTAAATGTTCGCGGCGGGTTTAAGTTCGCGGTTGGAACATCAAGGAAAAAACGTAGGCGGGCAGAAAACAGAACAAAAATTCTCGCAGTGGTTTTGAATTTAAATTCACATTGAACAGGTCATCGCAAAAACTGAGAACACAAACCACCGCGAACATTTTCTCCTTTACAGTATTTCATCTGAGCATTCTTGCCATTTTGTAATTACGTCCTCAAATATGCTTAGCCCCGTTATCTGCGTAATGAATTTAATTTTTAACTTCTCTTGCAGTGCCTGTGGACTGTCATTGTTCTGAAATCTCTGAAATGATGAGAGCTGACCACGTGGTTTCTCTAGTTAGCTGGGTCCGCAACAAGGTTGAGAGGGTTCGTCAAATCAAAACAATCGCGCACGTCTGCTTTCGACACGTCACAGGCAATTACGGTACTGGCCAGTAGGACTGCCTATTCATCAATCACGACTCGACACCTGCAGTTCTGTTAAAAGTTGATAAGGGGCGCTACTTCTCGGACCCAAACGTTGTTACCCTATACAGACAGTCAATAAGCTTCCCTTTCCAACAAGACTTACCGTTTATAAAACAATTGATAGATCAAGAGAGGGCTTGTATTTGCTGTAGTAGCTTGTTTAAGCACAAAGTACAAGGACAAGGAGATTGGATTCGTTCCAAGAGCGCACCATTGTATACTCTTCTCAGCACATTTTTGTACTCGGTTCAAGGGCGACTAAGTATCAACTCAAGTGCCATTGGAATGCTTTGTGATATCATTACATATCTCTGTGAATAGAAGAGCATACAGACGTGTCTGTCTTGTTATCTCTGTCAGAAGGCGGTGGTAAATTTGGCACGGGTTTACAGAGGTGGTGTTTAGGCGGGAAAAAACGGGGACGTGTCGTCTGCGAGGGTGACTGAATACCGAGAAATTCATCACACCAAACGTCCTGATCTCCAAATACGTCCAGACCTTTGGACAGTCGCTACATCAAAGAGGGACCACGCTTACAACTGTCGAAGGTTGGTGTAACTTTTATATTTTTAGCTGGATATTTTTATATACCTGACCATGATCTAGTAGTTAGACTGCTCGTAAATTCATGTACTTTTATTATCATGTCCACATATTAGATCATGTATACTTACGATAAGGATTATATTTGCATTGATCAGTGTGATATTTATGTTTTTTTAAGTTACGACGTTATCACGTTTGATAAGTTACTTCATTGAGACCAACATATGTGTCGTTGAAGACTGTTTTAAAATCGGATAGATATTTTATTTAACGAAAAATCCATATAGGAAAATACATGATAGGGAATCACTGCGTACGTATTTGGTAATCTGAGAATCCAGTCCTTCAAAAAAAGATAGTGCAATTCTGGTATACATATCTGAACTACATTTGTACCGTCGTCATCCTACACTGACCCTGTTTTGTAGAGAGAGAAAATTGGGAAATAGAAATAAGCTTGTGTTTTGGACTGTAAGTTGATAGATTGATAAATATTAATTTTGTCACATCAAGATTTTTCATCTTGACATTTGTAGTAACTGCATATTAGCCTCCACCAGGCCTTCCTATGGCGGTACGGGGATCTTAGAATTCGCCAAAAAATCGGGAAATTGGCCAGGGGAGTCAGTCGACGCTATGGTGTATATTTGCGCTCCTGCGCGGCCGACCAACTTCTCTGGTAGCAAAACTCCCCTGGCTAGTTATTCTCCCTGGAATAGCCAGCGTAGTCAGTCTGGTAGAGACTAGTAACTATGGTGGACGTGAGACCCCTACTGTGTCAAGAACGTGCTACAGAAAGCATATTTTACCGTGGCCGATATCAACAATGTCCAACACACTTACTTTTCTGCTCAAGACACTTACTCTTCTGCTCAACACACTTACTTTTCTGCTCAACACACTTACTTTTCTGCTCAAGACACTTACTTTTCTGCTCAAGACACTTACTTTTCTGCTCAACACACTTACTTTTCTGCTCAATACACTTACTTTTTTCTGCGGGAGACACTTACTTTTTTCTGCGCGAGCCACTTACTCTTCTGCGCGAGCCACTTACTCTTCTGTGCTGCACTTACTCTTCTGCGCTGCACTTACTTACTTTTCCTGTGGTGCGCACCCCTCCCTTTATCAATGGATGGTCCCTGAATCAGGCCAAAGATCACAAAGACCGCATAAAATGTAGTATTGACCGCATGTCAATCCTAAATTATCCTCCTTCGGATGACCCTATGAAATGACCCTTACCCTAGCGCGTTTTTGTGGATTCAATTTAATTCTTTTTGGTCTTTAGTATAGCATTTTGACAATGCAGATCGATAACGACAAGTCTCGATTTGATCATCACAACATCGCGTTTTGTTGCCATCACAACGTATTGTCAACTTTGAAAACATTCAGTTGAATGGTGGGTGGGCGTCTCTGACTTAGTCAATTTATTTGTTACTTAGTACACCCCTACCCCTTTGGAGACCCTACTACTGAAGTATGTGGATTTGGTCACAAGAAATACCCGCTTCTGATTAACAATTAGATCCTGGGAGTGGCCTGACTATGTGGATTTGGTACTGCTCCGCCCACCTAGTACTAGTAGTAGGGTCTCCAAAGGGGTAGGGGTGTACTAAGTAACAAGTCCACTCCGTCCAAAGTTAGTCCGGATCCGGGTAGTAAAATTCAGTGCTCCCACCAAAACATTACGTGCGGCAACTTGGCTATTTATTACTAAACAGACGCCGAATTCTGGACAGAGGAGCTACCAAGGCCTACCTGCCTTCTTACTCCTATCTACAGAGGAGTTAATAGCCTCTGCCTGGTTTAGGTAAACCCTGGTAAATAAAAGTTTAAAGCTGCGCGCCAGAAACGCGCGCAGAATTTGTTTTCAAAGTTGACAATACGTTGTGATGGCAACAAAACGCGATGTTGTGATGATCAAATCGAGACTTGTCGTTATCGATCTGCATTGTCAAAATGCTATACTAAAGACCAAAAAGAATTAAATTGAATCCACAAAAAACGCGCTAGGGTAAGGGTCATTTCATAGGGTCATCCGAAGGAGAATAATTTAGGATTGACATGCGGTCAATACTACATTTTATGCGGTCTTTGTGACCTTTGGCCTGATTCAGGGACCACCCATTGATAAAGGGAGGGGTGCGCACCACAGGAAAAGTAAGTAAGTGCAGCGCAGAAGAGTAAGTGCAGCGCAGAAGAGTAAGTGGCTCGCGCAGAAGAGTAAGTGGCTCGCGCAGAAAAAAGTAAGTGTCTCACGCAGAAAAAAGTAAGTGTGTTGAGCAGAAAAGTAAGTGTGTTGAGCAGAAAAGTAAGTGTGTTGAGCAGAAAAGTAAGTGTGTTGAGCAGAAAAGTAAGTGTGTTGAGCAGAAAAGTAAGTGTGTTGAGCAGAAGAGTAAGTGTCTTGAGCAGAAAAGTAAGTGTGTTGCACATTGTTGATATCGGCCACGGTAATATTTTAGGGCGGCAGCGGCAGCATGCCCTTAAATGTCTTTGACCTATCAATAAAGTATCATGTTTCAAGGATAACTATGACATGCTACTGGTGATAAGATGGTTTACTGTCCGTGTATGTAACTCTCCAAGCTTCAAATGTGCTAAAACACCATTGGCCACTTAGTGGCAACCTGGATGATGTGCAATATGATAACTTAGTTCTTAGGTCTTCTTAGATGCAATACAAACTTCGTTTCCACACCGACACTACACAGAATACAGAATACGATGAACGTTCATTGAGACATACTAGAAAATCATTGGAAATAATTGAAAGGCCTTTTTGATCATTAAAGGACATTGGAGATCATCACAGGATCTTGGAGATCAGTAAAAGATCTTGGAGATCATTAAAAGATTTTGAGGATCGTTGAAGCACCTTGGGGATCATTGAAAGACCTTGGAGACCATTAAAAGATTTTGAGGATTGTTGTAAGCTTTGGAGATCATTAACAGATCTTGACGATCATTGAAAGATCTTGAACATAATCTTTAAAGATGGCTCATTGACATATCATTGACAGCTCGCTCAATGATACATCATTGGCAGATCGCTCATTGACAGATCATTGACAGACCATTGATAGATCTATCATGGACAGATCACTGAAAGATTGCTCATCGATAGACCATTGAAAGACCGCTCATCGATAGACCATTGAAAGACCGCTCATTGACAGATTATTGAAAGAATCACACATGACAGATTGCTCTATGACAGATCATTGACAGATCGCTCATTGACTCATCATTGACAGATCTCTAATGGACAAACCTTTGAAAGATCGCTCATTGACCAACCTATTGAAAGTTCTCTCATTGACAAACGTTTAAAAGATCGCTCATTGACAAAACATTGAAAGATCTCTCATTGACAGACCATTAGCAGACCATTGACAAATCATTGAAAGATCTCTCATTGGCAGAACATTGGCAAATCTTTGAAAGATCTCTCATTGACAGACCATTAGCAGACTATTGGCAAATCTTTGAAAGATCTCTCATTGACAGACCATTAGCAGACCATTGACAAATCATTGAAAGATCTCTCATTGACAGACCATTGACAAACCTCTCATTGACAGATCATTGACAAACCTCTCATTGACAGACCATTGACAAACCTCTCATTGACAGATCATTGACAAACCTCTCATTGACAGACCATTGACAAGTCTCTCATTGACAGAGACCATTTAAAGTTCTCTTATTGACAAACCATTGAAAGATTTCTCATTTACAGACCTTTGAAAAATCTCTCATTGATGGAACATTAAAAAAATCGCTGTGACAGGTCACTGAAAGGTGGCTTAAAGATAATTGAAAGACATTAAAGATCAATCATGATTGACATCTTTAAAAACTTGGCCATTTCGGCGGGATCACCAATATTGGCACAGTCCTCTTACCATGCGTCATGTACCCTTCCTGCCCTTTTGCCCCCTAACTACTTCATGTCGTTTGGCACAAATGGCGGACTTTGCAATAGTTTAAAAATTAACAACTATCACACACCCAAGTCAATATTTTACTTTGTACAGCGTATCTATGACATTTGCTCAAAGCCTTATACGTCGTTAAGTTCTTTCTTTATCCTCAGAATTTTTTTCAACTGTTCTATCTATCTGTTAAATATCCACTTCAAAAACGTTCATAATTTGGCATAAATTACTTTTATCTTTAAAAAGTATCTCTTAAGTACACACATTTTTGGTCAGATGGTCATACGTTGGACAAGACCATTTTGGGGGAACCTGTTTTCTTTTAAAAATTTCTTACTGCTTCTTACCTTATATGATTCTGACATGTAGAATATTTTGTAGAAATAAGATATAACACAAGCGTGATGTAAGAATTGAGATACTCGAATGAAATCTTAAACCTGCGTTGCGAATAACGGTCCTACCTCCATCCATTTTTATTGGTCTGTTTAAACAACACGTGACAGGTGTAAAGTTAATAATCCGTGAATGCGTCTATTGTGTGAGTCACAATCGCCACATCTCTCCACCTTACAGCTCCTGGCAAGACTACCTCCGCTCACGCTGTGTGGTCCGAGACAACCTCTACTCAAGACCCCGAGAATCTTGTGGACAGTTGTCGCTCCAACTCACGTTCGTGAACTTCAGGGGCAGTTCATTCAAGTTCAAGAATCGTTTTCTTTGTTGTCTTTGGACTGTCTTTAGAAAGTCTGCTGCTTCGCGCCTCTTGACAACGCCTCTGGCCCGCCCTAAAAATCCGAGCCCACGTGATCTTCAGTTCATCATTAGCTAACAGGTGTGTTGAAGTCCATCTTTTGTTTAAGACACAAGCAACATCCACATCAGCAACAAATCTCAGAAGACTTCTTCAACATTCTGACTACGTATTCTGCTATATTTTGCATTTCTAAGCTACCAACGACCTTGGTAACTCTACTGTGCATACAGGTGGCTTTCAATCGAACTTTGACTTCTAAATACGTGACCACGCCGTACCTGAACCTGTATACAGTAGTCTCGGCGCCTTTGAGAACACCTTTCTTATGTACAGGGGACCACTTTATAGACACAAAACTGTTTACACACCACTTTGTTCAAGTACTCGTTCAAGACTGCTGAATAGACACGTATATATCTTCATTAAACTAATTGTTTACCTTTCCTGTTGATATATAAGCGTAGACTCGGAACACGAGAGGACCAATGCAGCTGAACAACCAACCAAAGATGGAGACCTCCAACGGGTCCGTTCCTGTTGAGGGGAAGCGAGCGGAAGACGGCGAGATCCCGACAGCCAAAGTCGATAACGTAGAGATGACCACATTGGCTGATGGAAAGGCCGTTGCAGACATGGAGGAGGGAAAGATGGCCAATCACGTGGACGAAGACAAGAAGGGTACGTTGGAGGATGAAGAGGAAGAGGAAGGAAGAATGGCGTGGGATAATAAGTACCAGTATCTCCTGTCACAGATCGGCTTCGCTGTTGGTCTGGGGAACGTGTGGAGGTTCCCATACCTGTGTCAACGTAACGGAGGCGGTGAGTTCCTCTTCTCCATACGTTTTTAATGCTACAAATGGTCATGGAAACCATATTTTCAAGATTAACTCGTTTCCATTGTGCCAGCTGATACTACATATTATACAGTATGAAGGTATAAACTTTGATTGGTCATGAGAAAAATTACAAAGTTCTGTTTGTGAGAGAGAGAGATAGAGTGTGGGTTATTTTTTATGATAATGATAATAACAATAATAGTTTTTAAATTTGTACCGGATAAGTTCATGCTGATCTCAAGGAAGCAGACTGAAACAGTTAACGTAAAAAGGTAAAGTATAAAATGTAGATCTAGATGCATCTGATGTTTTTGCGTACATTATTGTGGGCTTGACTTCTTCTTCTTTTTATCATCATAATGCAATAATCTTCAGGTAATGTTTTTGTATGTCTTTCATCAAGTGGACTACGAAGAGGAAATATGGGTCAAAGAACGTTGTCGTCTATACCATAGTTGTTAGTACTTCCTAGTGCCTTCCCCACTTTGGGCGATTGGGAGTGCATTCAGTCTCTTTGTAGCATATGTCTCCAAGTTAGTTTGGGTCTTCCTTGCTTTCTTTTTACTTTGTCGGGTTGCCCATTTTAGTATGCATCCAGGCAGGACATGCCCCTTGCACTTTACTCGCATCTCTGTGACAGTGGTGCTAAGATGTATTTCCTAATTTGAAAAAAAAGGACCCTGCCGGGCAGTTCAAGGACTTTATTTTTTGGTACTTTCGGGGTGACACCTAGGTGGCCCCGTGGGACATCTTGCGTCTCCCGGGGTATTGTAGGGCCCGGTCGGACCCCGGGATGTATTTAAGTCGGTCTTAAAATGATCCCGGGACCCGGTAACAAATATACACCGTGACCTACCCGTGGGGAACACCGAGGTGTACACCCGATATCCGTCAGCACATCGGGACAAATTTGTGGCTTCGGAGCCCGGCCGGGACTACATCCCTGACGGGCACCGGTGCAATGGGGACCTAAGCCTTAAGGTGCAGTCTCACTGCACCTTTGTGTCAAGCTTGCGTCACTGCGGGGTTCGTTCACTGCGTCACTGTTTTGTTATTTTCTCCAATTTTTTATTCTATAATTTAGATATTGATACGTAAAACCATGACTTAGAAGACGACAAAATACACAAAAAGTAAGAGAATTTGTCCCTGAAAATCTTTCGAACCCCGCTGTAACGCAAGCGTAACGCAAGTGCAGTAAGAGTTCACCTTTAGCAGTTTTGTCCTGTTCCTTTTGTCAAAGTGTGTCAAAGTATGTACAGAATGAATCTAGAAGTCAAGTACATAGTGTTGCCCTTGACCTAAACAGTTCCATCCGGTGCACCTGTGTCCATAAACGTGGAAATGATTGACAGCTCAGACAGACAGCTAACACCTGCAGACGGACAACACTTCATTTCAGAAACACGCGACTGATTTATTACTACTAATGACTACTGTTCTGGTGGCACAGTGGTCAATTCTTCTACTTGATCTTGATTGACATGTGAAACGGACGTTCTAAGTAGACTGAAGGACACATTGTGCAAAATCACCGGTTGGGATCTAGGCTAAGACGAAGACTAGTGTATGTAGTTTTCCACCATCTCCGTGGCTTGAATCTGCTTATTTACGAACATAGCAGATCCGAACTGCTAATAAACTACAAATTTGATAAACCGAATGTAAAAAAACCAAACTCCGCAATAGGTAAGTAACCTGGTACATGTAGGTGTTTTTTTCTTTCAATAGTAACGTCCAGAATGTGCTTTTCCCAAAGTGGGAACTTCGACTACAGTGAATTTTAATTTTTTTTAAAGATACTTCATACTGGATGTAATACTTAATCATGTGCCAACTATCGTGGTCTGTCTACAAAGATAACCATTTGTGGTAAAATTCATCCTTAATCTGTATCAACCCAAATTTTCCTGTACATCAAACGCCGGTGTTCTCAACAAAGAGCAAGAGATCTCACTGACACTTGTATATGTCCAGTCTAAACGAGTTTTGCTCAGTGAAACGTCTGGCCGTTTCCAAAATCATATGTATCCAGTTGCTTGAGTAACTGATTTTTGGCGTATCATATTACCTGGATGTCTAACCTTCATCGACGTATCATTGGCTACTGGACATGGATGAGATAATGGTTGCCCTTTTGTTTGTTTTAAGACATCAGGTGAGCTCACTTGTCATGTTGAGGATGTCAGCTATTGCGTTATCTAAGGGCGTACTGAGATAACATTGTGTCGTTCACAAATTTACCTGAGGGCTGATAAAACAAAATACACGTCAGAATCTGCATAGAGAGCCATCCCTTGACATTGTGAAGATCTACAAGTGGTGGCAATAGAAATGGGGTCGTGTGGCACAATCGGCAGGGTGTTCGATTCATAGCCCTGGGGTTCTGGGTTCAAATCCGTTGAAGTGCCACCGATCTTGTTCCCTTGGGAAAGGCACTTTACTCAGGACTTTCCTCACCTCACACCTAATGAGTACCTAGCTAGTTAGAGCCGTCCCTCGGATAGGACGTTAAATGGAGGTCCATTGTTTGAGGAGAGACACATCTAGAGCACGTATAAGAACTCGCCACACTTATCGAAAAGAGTAGGAGTCCTTCCCAGTGTGAGTGGATCAAATGAATCTATCCGGATATGCAGCTTGTACTGTTCAGTACGAACCTGGTGTGTTATGCCATAAGGCGGTTTTCCGGTTATGGAAGAGAAAAAAAAATAGACAGACCTGCTACTGCTGTACTATCGTTGTCATCATCTACATTTTGAATCAGTTAAGTCGCTTTTCAGCGATCCTAGCATTCAGAATTCAGCTCAAAATATTTTTGTATGTTTTTAAAAAGGTTAGAGTCGTCAGGATTTTGCTTTTGTTAGGGTTGGTCAAGTATAACCGAAAACAACAACACATTTTCCCCCAAGATCTTACAATTTTAGCCCGAAAAGGGACATTCAGATCGCACATTGGGTTCCTTTTCAGGTTTACAAAATTCAACGACGACGTATACGTGTGTGTCACTTCATACAAGATTTCCACCCCCCCTCCCACAATATTTGCTCCAAGAGTAAAAGGATCGTTAAGAAAATGTTCGGAAATTTCCATTACGTTTAAAATTAAACGATGACGCAGTTCTATGTGCATGACTACAAACGAGCGTCCCACCCCCTTCCTACAATATTTGTTTAAAGAGTACAAAGACCACGTGTTAACAAACCTGTCGGAAATTTCCACTGCCACCTGTGTTGAGACATGTGGTTGATCATTGACTAACTAAAGATCCTATTTGTTCTATAGTTCATTTATTCGGCTCAATCTTTGTGAGGTCTTATGGGGTAACAAAAGGGGGTTTCCTTTTGGCCCATAGCCCATAGGTCCTGGGTTCAAATCCGTTAATATGCCACCAATCTTGGGAAAAGCACTTAAAGTGACCCTTGTGATTTAGCCCCGCCTATTGTAAGCTCCTCACAGTTCAGCCCCTGGCTGCCAAGAGAGAGTAGTCGACCGACCCAATAAAAATGACAATAAAACATCAGGCACATGTCTTGCCCTATATTACTTTCTAGTGGCTATACTTTAAGTCTGTGTTAATTTGCCTACTTCTTGACATACTTTTGAAGTACCATTATATATACTGCTAGCCTTTGAAGCATACGTACATTGCTGCAATAAATAGAGTATAAAAGACCTGTTTCTTCCAGGTCACTTCAGTGTCACTGACGAGGGATAGTGGATTCTATCCGAAATGTCTGACCGTTTCCGAAACCATATCCAGTTGCTTGAGTATTAACTATTTTCTGGCGTATCTTATTACCTGGATGTCTAACCTACATCGACGTATTTATCAATATTAATAACAGTTAATGATTGTATAACTATAATTCTAAAATATTAGAAATATCGTTGTAAAACCCGCACGTACGGTGTCTTGGAATGGAATCTCTAGCAGAATAGCATTTAGACAAGGGTAGATCATGCCATAGTACAAATTGTGTACCAAGGGCCGAGCCAACGTAACGGGTCATTGGTTTATTTAGGGGGCGTGTTCTTTGTGTTGTCGAGGGCAATTAACTCCGTAAATTGTTTTTGCTGAGGCGGTAGGTATAACCACCATAAATAATGTGAATTCAACAAGCAGCTGCCCCCTAAATCTTTCAAATGGTGCCTTTGGTGGCGTCGCCTGTGGCGTAACTGATAGAGCATTCGGCTCTGAATCTAAAGGTCCCGAGTTCGATACCCGCCATGCCCCCGACGTTGTGCCCTTGAGAAAGGCACTTTACACAACCTTTAATTTTCTCACTTCACTCAGGTGTAAGAATTGGTACCTGACTTCAGTCGGGGAGGTAAAAGAAGGGATTACCTTTACCTTGTGTCTGTACCGTGTATGTGGCACTGTTGATTTAAGTTACCAAATTGAATGCAGTGCCACATTGTCCTTGCCTGTCGAAAAGACACACAAATAGAAAAAAATTCCTTCAAATGATTTCAACTACCGTGACCAGCCTTTTGTGTTGGGCGTTTGTGTTTTTTCAACAGACCATGTGTGCGCTGTCAGACGAATTCTGGTTTTTCTTTGTTCTACGTTTGAGGCGTAATATAAATATAGAATTGCTGTTTCTGCAGTTATTCAATTTAGTCGGAATATAAACATAGAAATGCTGTTTCTGAAGTTATTCAAATGAGTTGAAGTCAGCAATAATATTATACCCATCTGTATATTATGTCATTACATGGTATTTAGAATACAGGGAAAAAGGAAACGCAATTAGTTATTTTTCGTCGAACATTTGACCTTATTGCAAAGGTTCCAAATGTATATAACGCAGCCTAGTGCATCTTTATTCGCGGGGTAACCTATATCCGTTGTAAAAAAAGCGTATTTACGAATATCTAGATGACGGGCTGAATTGAAATGGACAAATTGAAATGTTTTCGAAATATCCGAATAAAAGTGAATTAGAGTTACACATAGATCTATCGTAGGTTTGAAATATACGAATGTCTGAAGTTTCTTTAGTCGTACGAAATATGGCATTACCTATTTTCTTACATCAAATACTTTAAAAAAATATTCTAACAAATAGAACTTATTTTCTTTTTTGGCATGTTGCATCTTTCTAGTAGTTAACGTTTTTTTCTTTTTACAAAATTTTGGGACTTTCTAATGTTCATACATCATGTCCGTTATATCCATAGCTATTCACGCTCGTTATGCAGTAAATATACGAGTCTAATTACCATAATAAAATGTGATAAAGTGGTTCTATCTCTAGTGTCCTTGACAGTATCATGTTTGTGCCGCTTCGAAGTGTTTTTGTCCCCAAGTTGTCAACAATTTCGTCCACATTTGTACACAAAATTTGCATTCTATTTTTTACCTGCTTGATTAGAGCTGACATTTGTACTTAGAAACTGTTGACTTCGGTAAACGTTTTAGTTAAAAATTAAACAGACGAGTGGGAATGGTAACTTTCCATGACGCCACAGTGGCGCAGTACATGTTGGCGATTCACTCGTTATGGAAGGATTTTATATTTTTTTTTTCTATCGCACATATATACCCGAGTTCTATAGCCCCTACCTTTAAATTTGTCAACAAATTATGTATAGATACATATATTATATTGATACATATATTATATTTATATTTTTATTAACAATACAGGTGATGCACTGCTGTTTGTGTGTAATGATATTCGCTTCTTCCTGACATAAAAATGTATTGAAAAAGTATCTAAGTCTCTCTATATAAATGAGGAATGAGAATTATTACGTCATGGGGGACATGGCACACTCCGTAACTTCTGATTGGTCGACAAAAGTTTTAATTTCAACGTATTCCTACATATCTAATACCAAAATTACCATACATATAGAATTCCGTACAAAATGCATTTTTTTTTAAAAGGCGGGAAGAATTATGACGTTAATGGTGACAGGACACACTCTGTAAGTTCTGATTGGTCGACAAAAGTTTAAATTTCAACGTATCAAATATTTAGTTGTTACGTAAGGGTTCGGCCTTTTGCCCAGTCACATGACGTGGCTATGCGATAACATTACCTTAGGTTGACTTTTGACCGGTCCCGCCGACCACCAAAAACGTTCTGTAGGCGACAAAATGGCCACCTTTGTCCCCGAACACGTTGTTTTTCTCCCATGTTATCAGGCCAGAACCTAGAAACAGGGACAAACAAACTCAGCTTCTCCTGAAACCAGTGTTTACAGGAGGGTTTAATCCGAGGTCATAAGATCAAGCAGATGAAACAAAGAAAACTTAAACTATGAACATTTTACTATTAGAGACAAAAGTGTGCAACTTTTGTAAGCGCACCATATATAGTCTTATGAAGAGGGTGAAGTGCATTTCATCGTAGATGTATGTTAATGACATGAATATGCTTTTTAGAAATATAGTGATTGTCTTTCCTCACTGAAGACATATGAGAAGCACTGAAATTTTATATTCCTCATGCGTTTCGTCGAACCGACTACACGTACATTTTTACCTTTAGCAAGAAACTGAACCTATATAATCGGTATTCTTACCATTATATGAATATTTGTAAACATGTCTGTTGTGACCTGTCGTGACACTTAGCCAGCTTGGGCAAAAATGTGCAATAAAGATGACATTTTCTCATAAAAAAAACTTATAATCACTCCTAGTTGAATCCCTTGATATTTACACAATTCTTTTTTCCCAACAGGGGCATTCCTGATCCCATACTTGATCATGTTGATCATCGAGGGGATCCCGATCTTCCACATCGAGTTCGCGATCGGACAGCGGATCCGGAAGGGATCCATCAGTGTGTGGAGCGCGATCAGTCCGTACCTAGGGGGCCTCGGCTGGGCCAGTGTGGCTGTGTCGTTTTTCGTGGGCCTCTATTACAACGTCATCATCGCCTGGTGCATGTTCTACCTCTTCAACTCATTCCAGGTAGGCATCATGGTCATGACGTCAGAGAACAAAAAAAAAAACAAAAAACGAAACTCTCATGTCACGTGACACACTAAGTTTATCATATGTCTCGTTTATGCTAATAAGGTTTTGATTAATTAATATTACGTGTCCCCTTACGAAATGTTTTACTTGCCATCTTTCTGCGATAATATGAAAAATATATATTGCTGAAACACAGACCAAAACAATACTCCCCGTGAATAAGTAGCCTCTTCCATTGACCCCGTGACCTGGAATGTCACCTTCCGTATCTCTATGGTGAACATGCTCTAATGACATGGAATGTCTGTCTTGTCTGATAAATGACTACTGCTTCCACACTTGAACTCCGCTTCCTGATATGGAAGAAATTGACTCATGAAGGGGCTGGAAAAATTAATTACTGCCAAAGCTGTTAAAAAGATAAGAAAAACTGTAAAACGTGTCTTGAAATGTGGCTTTTTTGTCCTTTGAAGTAAAATAAAAATGGGCAAGGACTTTTTATTAACCTTTGCAATCAAAATACGCTACATGCTGAAGATGTAGTGATTTCTGTGGTCGTCACAATAGCCTAATGCTTGTTCGTTAATCTTCATTTGTAGTCGCCATTACCGTGGGCGTCATGTCCTGGGAACGGGACGGTTCCCGAGTGCGAGGCCTCGTCCCCAACGACGTTCTTCTGGTATCGCGAGACTTTGGACATCACGCGAGACATCGAAGAGAGCGGTGGGCTGGACTGGAGACTGACCCTGTGTCTCTTCTGCGCATGGCTCATTGTCTGCATGGCCATGATCAAGGGCATCAAGTCGTCAGGAAAGGTATGTAACGCTAGTTCACCTTTATCCGTGGGGTAACCTATATCTGTTGCATTTAGAAATTTCCAAAAGGTCTATTTAGGAGTATCATTCAAGAAGACGGACGGTGGTTTTAAACTTCAATATTGAAATAAGAACAATTTGGCAATATTGCTGTTTGAAGCCACCGTACGCGTCTATCGACTTGATATCTATGATTTAAAAAAAAAATGGATTTATGTGGATGAAGGTTAACTAGCGTTATAGTCATTTGCCATTACATTTCTTCCTGTTCCAAGATACTGCTTTCTGTCTGAATGTATGTTTGTGTGTGTCCGTAGTTATTTGGATATTACAGAGTGGCGGTATCTGAGAGGGATGTGGTGTAATTAGAGACTTGCAGGATTGGAAGGCTGGGTTGGCCTGGGAAAATGCGCATATTTCCGGATAGACAGAATTATAAAGAAATTTACAATAAAGAAAAAAAAACTGAATCTAAAAGACCATCAACACTGCTACTAGAAAACTCGATAGAAGCATTTGATTTATTTGAAAAAATCTGTCAGTGAGTAGTTGAATGGTGATTGGTTGATTAATTCTATAAATTATAATTGTTTTTTTCAGGCTATTTACTTCACTGCCACCTTCCCGTACGTCGTGCTGCTGATCTTCTTCTTCCGAGGTGTGACGCTAGAGGGCGCTGGTGACGGGTTGGCACGCATGTTTACACCACAGGTCGGCATTCAGACATTTGTAACTTTCCAGTTTACTTGCTGTAAAAGATCCTAGCTCAAAAAGCTAGTTCACAGTATGGGCTGCATATGCGTGATGTGATATAAGATTTTACATCCAGACAACACCAATGTGTATGTTTGGCATCCTTCCCAGAAACCTCTCTCTGTTATAGGCTCTTTTACCACTTATCGTTGCAATGACCTCAAACAAAGTACGCACCCCAACTTGTAGCACCTTTTCAATTTTCAAAAAGTTTTTAAAGTGCGTGAGTTATTTGAGAAAATAGGATATTTATTTGTTTGTTCATTCCTCTTGGCGCATGGCATAGTGCAGTCAGACTAGTCTGGTTGACTGATTTTCACGAGAGCCGAACATGAATACAAAAACAAATACATAACAATTATACGAAAATAACGCAATATATCAATAATGGTCTACACAAGAACTATTTCTAGATGTGCAGTTCAATTGATGAACTGGCTTATAAGGCAATCTGTTATTACAGGTTGTACAGTACGAAAAACTGTTTAGCTTTAACCCTTTTAGGTCACCGGGTATTTATAAAATGACGTAAATGGCTCCATAGTTGTATCATTATGACAATATTTTTCCAACCCAGGTTGATAAGCTGACAGACCCTATTGTGTGGTTAGAGGCAGCTACTCAGGTCTTCTTCTCCCTCGGTGTGGCCTTCGGTGGCCTGATCTCCTTCTCAAGCTACAACCCCAGGTAAGAATCAACTTGGTTGTCGTATGTTTCCTCACTTTACTCAGGTGAAAATGAGTACCTAGCTTCGGCTAGGGCCGTCCCTCGGATAGGACGTTAAATGGAGGCCCCGTGTCTGGGGAGAGCCATACCCCAGGCACGTTACAGAACCCGCCACACGTGCGATGATGCGGTGTGAGTGGTTCAAAACCTACAGTACCTTGGCCGCACCTGGGGCAATTACTGTCGTATTGAGGTCACCAGAGTGGCGCGAGCTCGCTCCAGACCCTTGCGATTTAGCCCTGCCTATTGTAAGCTCCTCGCAATTCAGCCCCCGGCTGCAAAGAGTGAGTAGTCGGTCCACCCAATAACAATAACAAAAATAACATGTTATTTCTGTGTGTCCTCTCATAAGGGTATGCCCCTGTAGCTCAACTGGTAGCAGCCTCACATTTTATTCCCTGGTTCCAACTGGTAGTCAACTGGTACTGGGAGATTCAATCATGGGCAGGCATATCGGTCGGGGCTCCAACGTTATTTGGAAAGGGACATAAAATTGGGGCCTAGATAAGCATGTTAAAAGGGAAGGGCTACCCAGCCCTCCATTAAAACATAATTTCCCTCCTATTACAACATCAAGGAAACCGGCTGCCTTGTATGCTACTAGGAATTACGAGGGTCGGAGTGAACTAATGTACAAACAAATGTACCCTCTTTCACCATGGTTCCACAGAGCACTTGGCAATTCAGCCATCGATGGAAACTTTTTGAAATCTAGCCAAGTCCATCCCTCAACCAATCAGAACTCCACAAGATGCTGTTCGTTACACTCAATGTGAACAGCTTTTTTATGTCTAGCCAAGTCCATCCTTCAACCAATCAGAACTCTACAAGATACGTTACAAGATATGTTACAGCTATCAACAGTTAGTGTCAAGCTGGGTCTGAAATTTGTAAAGGTTGTGCTGATTGGCTATGAATAAGTTGCATCGAATAAGCTCATAAATATTCATATTTTTCTGTAGGAAGAACAACTGCACGCGAGATGCCGTGACGGTGGCCATTATCAACTCGGGCACGTCCATTTTTGCCTGTGTGGTGATCTTCTCAGTCCTGGGCTTCAAGGCGACACACGACAGTCAAAAGTGCTTAGATGAGTAAGTATACTGTTGTGCAACTTCATGTGACTTCGGGTTGTAATAGCAAAAACCTGTATTAGTTTTGTTTGCGTCTATTGGCGTTGTCATGTTGGATGTTGACGTTAGGCGGGCGCCATCTTGTTTCCGCTTTCCGTTATTGTGTTGCTGAAAGAAGATGGCAAAAGTCAGTGATTGGTTAGTTTGGGAAACTAGGCCGAAATTGGCCGAATAGTTTACATGATCGTTCTGGAAACAAACGACAGATTGTTGCATATGCAAGAAGTAGACATCATCCTCAAAGCTTCTAACTGGAGTGCTGCTTCTTGCCAGCATGTAGTTGATGCAGGTGGCGCTTTTGCAGCGAGAACACAGCCCCAAATGTGGCTAAATTTGTATCCCCCCTCATCCCAGTTCATCACCGGAGTAGAACATCTCACCTTACCTATCCTTTGACCTCCTAGTGGGTCGTTGGGGCACCATGATTATTCGTTGCACTGTCCTCCTCCATCTGACTCTGTCTTCCGCTAGAACACCATTCTCTCTCACCAAGCACTTTTTGTCACAGGTTTTCGGCAGTGCTCCAGAGAAGTGTGCCAGAGTTTAACGACACCATAACAAGAGGGAACTACCTCGACTTTCAAATGGCCTACAACACCACACCTGCCATTAGCGAGTTCGACTTTACCACTTGTGATAAAACAAAGAACTTGGACACGGTACGTCGACTCTTCATCCTTCTTTTAAGGAAGTCAGTTTGGTTTTCTTATAACGGCGACGGTTTTGTTTGAGCTGGGGTGAAATGATATGTTCCAGTTTACCATATTCGTGAAAAATATTTAAACAGTAAATCATTTCACAAAATGTATTAAAAAAACATTAACACCAATGTCAAACCGTGGACTTTTCTCTAAAATATAATGGTCATGTATTGGAATGTTTACGGAAAATTTCAAATTCGTTGTAGATATCCAAACATACATAGATGTGTGTTTTATGTACGCTTAGAAAGAGAGTCTCACTTGCCTGCATTGCACTGCGCAGAATCATACATCGCAGCCATAACGGTACGTGTGTTTGCATGTGACGTCATAGCGATAGCCATGTTGGTGGAATGTATGGATCCAAGATGGCGGTCGACCAGTCATTCGAAACTAAAGCGGAAACTTGTCGAGGCGGCCAAAATTTCATCCATTCCATCCAAACAATGTCATTTTCTGGACAATGTTTGGACTTGATAAAAATTTAAGGTACGCTTAAAATGACAGATTTAACAATGAAAACGATGAGTGGGACAAAAGCAATAGTTTGAGACAGCCCTGCTCAAAACACACAATGAGGCTGTTTTTATAACCTTATGTTCTCTATGTGTCGAGATAGAAGAGTAATTAGGCCGGGTTGTTACAAGACCGTTTTTCATTGGATGACCTCGACCGCCTCTTTAATCAACCAACATGGCGGATGCAAGAATACGGTAGTTTCACGTGACAGCAAACACATCGTTACCTTGGCGAAAAAGTACTTGTTTTTCTAAAGAACTTGTGTTAGAATTTGACTGAATGGTACTGGACACGTCGCACAATATACAGGCATCAAACTGGTATCAGCATCATTCAGTCATATTTTATGATATTGTTCTTTAGAAGAACATGTGATTTTTTACATGTACTGTGTATCAGCTGGTAGTTGCACCCATGTAATGCGTATGGATGCAAGTATCAGGACATCTATATTGAATATATATTGTTTGAAAGACAATGCTTTGAAGCGCAGTGCAATGCAGGAAAATATTCTGCAAGGGCGTATATAACATACACGTCTATGATGCAAACTTTGAAGATGACAGTCGCTTTAGCCCAGCTCAGACTATAGCCACAACCGGCTTTTGAACGCTGCAAACTCTTTCGGTCGCTTTGGAGAGAATGAAAACAGTTATTTGTGAGAAAAGCTTTTGACGTAGTAGAAAAGGAATTGTGGTGGATTTAAAAAAAAGATGTCAAAAAGTAATGCATTTTATTCTATCGCGCTCTCCCAAACTTTGCGATTTTTGCCTGAATTCGGAGAAACTTCTGAAAGAAACTTAGGCCGAGCTTGCAAAATTTCTCCCTTTCTATGATCTTGCTTGCTTGGGCCCCACTTTCTGCGTTTTCGTGCACTTCGGTTGTGCAGTATTCTCCACGTACATTACCTCTAACTTGCGCTGAGCGAATTCCATCCTGTCAACTGCATTGTTTGAAAACATGTTGTTGGTTAGGCCGCCATATTTGATTGATGCGATCTAACGTTTATCACTCTCAATTGTTGAAAGTGTTGTGCTGGGGAAATTCGCAATCTTGGTTGCACTCTAAAGGAATTCTTGACGCCTTTGATAATATATAAATGTTTGGCCACCCAAAATGCAAATTGTACATGGACATGTAAACATTACATATTCTTTCAATTCAGGTGTGCAATTGTGGCAATTTGAATAAATTCTTGCAGAAAATATTTAGACCCAAAAACTTAAGACATTTTTTTTATATAACACATTTGATGGAAAGTTCCATCAAGTGGTCGACCATCAATGAGATTTGGCGGTCCAACTATACACCTGCTGCTGTGGATGAAGGGGGAGGGGGGCGTGCTTTTGTTCAAATAACACCCAATTTGAAATTGTGCCCACTTTAAGCGTACCGAAACTCAGTCTTTGGCATGATTAACTGTTGTATGTGAAATACTGCAAATGTGTGCAATTGGAGTTGCTACGCTGGTTTTAAAATCAATTTTTTATTTGGCAAAAGTGTCGGTATATTTTCTGGAGATTAAACAGCATTTGGTCCACCGTAAACGAAGGTTGTTTTAATGGTTGCTGGCGTGATTTCAGAATTGCTGTGGATCGAAATGTATGGAAAATGTCTTGTATGTGCCTCTTGTAAAATCCCTGACAAGCACGCATTGTGCACGCCTTTTGCACGCCTTGTGCATGCCCTGTGCACGCCTCTTCATCCACATCATCACGTGTACAAATGTACCATGTCACGTGGGTGCTGCATGTTATTACTAACCCCATCTAAGTCAGGTTGCGTGCAGCCATCACGTGATCCATGAAGACCTGACTCCTATCGACAGTTGAAGTAAAAATGTTGTTTTTCTCAATAGTTCTTAAAATATGTTCATATTTTGACGCCTCATGACCGAATGAAATATAGCTATATATTTGGTTAGATATGGTAAATAGAATACCCAATGCATTTTGTTGTGTTATCAATATGGTAAAAAATATTAAAAACAATAATTTGTTTTTAATTCTATGATGAGATTTACACAATATGATTGTTATCTTTATACCTGATCTATTTTCCTAAAGTAGAAAATGGTTTGAAGAAAAAGTCTGAGTATCAAATTCTTAATGTAAATGTATGAAGTTTGAATCAAGACAAAATGTAGAATCATTTTTGGAAAGGATTTTCTTAAAATGTTACACATGTTAAGTGGTGTTTCAAATATTACTTGAACAAGGAAGATTTTTTAAAGAGATCGTTAAGAATGTATTGGCGAGTAGATATTGTAAGTGTAACGGCTTACGCTAGGTGGCGTTGCGTTAATTACAGAATTGCAGCTGTCTTGGTGTGCCGTCTGGACGCTCGTGTCGGCGGTGATGGGTAGGACTGTGACGTGTCAGATTCCAGAACTGTTTTCTGTACCTTTATCTTGTTGAGATCGTTTAGATGGCCCTTATAGAAATATCCCTTAGATTAGTGCAAGTTATGAGCAACCTCGCTGTTCCTTAGTGCGCGTGTGCAGTCGTGATGCATTGTGGTCTAGGTCAGAGTTCAAGATCCCTTTGCCAGTAAACAGCTCCCACTTTTGACATTTTTTGCAATAAGCCTAATTCCAGTTACGGCCATGTTGGATTTCCCGGTGTTATCCGGGGTCAATGCACCAAGACGAGGCTCTTGTGTTGTTAGAAACGTCTAGACATTGTGGACTTGTTAACTATATAAGCAAAGGGATCTTGAACTAGATCACTATTATGCGTCAGGCCTGCACATACACACTCGGAACTGTGTTGTGGCATATTGCTTACTTGACAGTTCTAAAACTGACCCAAAAAGTCAGGAGAATGTACAAATGTAAGAAGATATGGTGTGGTGTTTTGAAACAAACCAAATACACACATGCATCCCAACCTTCCAAAGTAATGGTGTTGCATTGTTATCTTAAGGTAAAATGCCCATTCGAGACTTGATGTGTTGTATGGTAAAGTGTTTTTTGAGAAATATGTTTCTACAAGGTCTTTCACAAGTATGTCATGGCTAACGTTAAGTCAAAATGGTTGAAAGTACCAAACCTATCGTTGCTTTCATCGGTGATATTTTTCGCCGTCAAAGTTTTGTCAGTTACAGCCTCTCTACTTGTGTACATTTATAAGTGAAAATAGAAGTGGAAAAGACTTATTTAGAAGACATATTATGTTTTAACCAGTTTGGTTTCCAGCTTCTCTTGTCCCCACGCGGACGTCACCAACATCAATAACTAATTTCTGTCTCCGGATCTTGTCCAGGCTGTGGAGGGAACGGGCCTTGCCTTCATCGTGTTCACCGAAGCCATGAACCAGTTCTACCCGATAGCTCTGGGTCCGCTCTGGTCCATCCTCTTCTTCCTCATGCTGCTCAACCTCGGCCTGTCGTCCATGTTTGGCACGCTAGAGGGCGTTCTTACACCGATCCTGGACTCCGGCGTATGGAAGTGGAGGAAAGAGTTTCTTGTTGGTGGGTATAAAAGCCATACGGTCCTAGAATACAGTCCAGCTTAGACAAGAAACAAAAACTTCATGTAAATTTTGACCTTCAATTCTTTTCGGTTGTGTTTAAGTGTTTGCACATAAATACCCAATGATATTTTTGATGGATTTGAACGACATTTTGAGGTCCTCTTGGGCCCAAGAGGCATTGTGATTTTGGGTCCCCTAGCAGTATTTTCAGGTATTGGAGCATATTGTAGTCAAACACCTCCTTCTTGAAAGTAGCGTTACTAGTTACAAGTTACTAAGTAGTCACACTAGTTATATGTCAATGGACAACTTATCAGTATCCCAAACAAATGACCATACCTGGCATAGTTTTTAATGAAGAAGTGCATTAAAGGGAAATATCTCTAACATTTGTGACTGCTAAGGCTATGCATAGGGTACTTAAAGAAAAACTCCAAATATTCTACGAAGGTATGAGATCTATGATTTGTTGCAAGATTTTGACATGACTTTGAGAAATGCTTCATACATGTCCCACTGTGCAAAACAACACAATTGAACATTGTTTGTTTCTTCACACTTTCCACAGTCACGCTCTGCGTCGTCAGCTTTCTGACAGGACTAATCTTCACCCAGAAGTCTGGAAACTACTGGTTGGACATCTTTAACGACTACAGCGGCACATTCCCACTTCTACTGATCGGTTTCATCGAACTCATCGCCGTTATTTGGATCTATGGTTTCAACAGGTGAGACAAACTATTGTTGTTAATTCAACGAGTGATTTTGGAATTTCTATTTTTGGAAGGGGAAGATGGGGTGAAATGGCTTTAACATACGAGACAAACCATTGTTGCACAGGGATGATTGTGGAACAGTACGTTTTTGCACAGGGGAAGTGTGAAAAATATATTCTGCATTTACTTGCGAATTGAATAATGTTGCCTGCGGTGTGTTTTCTATTTTATTCAGACACTAAAATGTTACATAGATGGAGTCACGTTAGTCAGCTGAATGCTTGATACATTTCTAAGACCTGTATACGTTAGTTGTATGACCATCGTGTATATGACGTCACATGAATCCTTTTCTTGATTGACAGGTTATCAGACGATCTGTTGTACATGACGGGTTCCCGCCCTAACATGTACTGGAAGGTGACATGGCTGTTCCTCAGCCCGCTGTCCATGGGAGTCATCTTCGCTGCCACCATCTACAGGGAAGCCAGCAGTTTCCCTGCCACCTATCAGAGTTGGGACCAAATAAAGGTATTGATAACCTCAGTCTGTGTATGGGGTTTTTGCTTTCAGTGTGTCTAGATGTTTGTGTTCTTGTTTGTAGTTTTTTGTGCGCAGGTGTTTTTGCCACAATACCGCAGACTTGTTGTGGGAAGTACATGTTGAGTTCAGAGGCAGGGGGCAGAACTAGTCATTTGTCAGCCATTCCAGGTCATGGGGTCAATAGAAGAGGCTAGTCATTCATGGGGAGGTATAGTTGTATTGTCATGATTCTTGGGATTGCTTATGTTTCCCGGCATGCCGACTGTTCTGGTAAATTGCCTTTAATGGTGGCAGCGTCTCTACCGTAATGTCTATGTATCGCATGCAGCAGCCATGGTGAAAACTATGATAAACATATTGAGAGGTTCCTGTAATTCAATGTTTTGAGACCTTGAATCATAAGAGTGTATGATGTTTTTATTTTCTAGCTATTTCTATGTTTTTTTATCATCTTTTTTGTTAGCCCATCACCATGGACAACTTTTTGTAAAAGACTCTTGTTTTTCTTTTCCTCTCTTTTCAGGGGGACTAGGGGAGGAGGAGCCCTACCCGTGGTATACCATGATGGCGTGTTACCTCCTAGTCGTCCTGCCCTTGTTTGTTAACCTATCGCCATGAACAACTTTTTACAAAGACTTGTTTTTTTTCTTTTTCTCTCCTCTAGGGGAGACTAGGGGAGGAGGAGCCCTACCCGACGATTTTTTATTTACCCGACGTGGTACGCCATGATGACGTGTTACGCCATGATGACGTGTTACCTCCTGGTCGTCCTTCCCTTGTTTGTTAGATCGCTATGGACAACTGTTTTTCTAAAGTCTCTTGTTTATCCCTTTTCTCTCCTTTAGGGGAGACTAGGGGAGGAGGAGCCCTACCCGTGGTACGCCATGATGGCGTGCTACCTCCTGGTCGTTCTTCCCTTGATCTGCATTCCCATCGTCGCCATCAAGCGGATATTCGTCCCCTACGACGGCGAGGTAATACAGCCGATAGAGGGCGCTCGTTGGAATCCATTCAGGAAGCACGAGCCGAAAAAATCCGATATATCTTCATCTGGGGTGGACGGTATAGTGAACCCAGCGGTCACTGAATTGTAAATAACGTAGAATTTCGTAATCTTAGATAACTGAGAAATGTAAAGACTTAGACTTAGGGAAAGCATTCTTGTTCATCAGCCATTTATCGTAAAAAGATTTTTTTAATTACTTAGACCCCCTTTTAATCTCCAAGCAGATCTATTGGGTGCAGGGTCAGTTGGATACTGTTTAGTCGTTGGATACTATCCTTGCCCCCAATAGATCTGCTTGGAGATTCCCTTCCACTAGTCGGCAATTGCTAAGTGACCTTTAAATTTGGTGACCCTAACGGTTTTCAAACTTAAATATGATGTAAGATGTAAAAGTAATTTGATTCAAAAGACATCAAAACTTTGTAAAAGACATTCATTCGTTATCCATGAATGACCAGTCAACTGTTTGGACGCTTAGTGGTTAGAGCCTCTAGTGGAGAGGGGGAGGGGGGTGCTACAGAGGAAAGTACTCAAATGACAACAGAATTGTGCTCTGTCGTGCAATTTTGATAAAACAGACTGAGACTGTTTCAGATTTTCATGTTTGGGTTTAAAAGTTCCTTTGCCGAATCAGACATACAAATTTTGTCAAACACTGACCAAAAAATTACATTCTGATAACTGTTACATTGAATACTTTCCTCTCGTTCTATCATTTATTTTCTTTTTACTGCTAGTTAGATTTGCCACAGCTGTCAATGTTACTGGTGTAGTGCTACATATAGTATCACATGCACCATATTTAAATCCGATCTCAGGATGTGGTCAATGTAAAAACCGGAGGTGAAGTTTTCAGGCAAATACGGAGGGGTTCCGAACACACCTCTAGAGGTAATGTCAAGACGGGGTACGGTCCTCCGTAGATACCTTTGGCTCTCAGTTGCCATGAAGAAAATAATATTGAGCCAATAGTAACAACTGAGGATGGTAGCCAGGCTATAAAGTATAAAATCACTTGGTCAAACTTTTAACTTTTGGACAAAACTACCCAAAGAAATTTGCCATTTTTTTGTACTGCACTGGATAAAATACTGAATTATTAAGGTACAGAGAAATGAAAATTTGTCAAGTGTTATGGTTTGGGTGACACTGCCCATTGAGAACCCCACCTTGTTTGCCTACATACCCCTTACATGGATGACATTGACAGTTGCAATAGTGTATATTTCACACGTTATCTCAGGTCTAGCTACGCCCCTTAGCTCATTTCTAGCAGCGCATTGATTTTTCTCTCAAGTTGTGAAAAATGTAATCCTTTTTACATAGTGTGATGTATCCCTCCGCGCCATTGTCACCATGTGATCTTCTTTGCCATACACCCCAATTGTAATGCTTTCATTGAAGTGTGCCCCCTAGTAGTTACCAATGAAACTGCAGACTTTCGGATAACAGGGTGGCAATGGAAATTGTACTGTGTATTAGATGTTGATATGTCCTTACAGAAGAGATATTATCCAATATCTCTTCTTTTCACTGTTGATATAGCCTGCGTTTATTATAAGATACAGGTGGCAGCTATGGTATAGATAGTAATAATCTGTTACTAGTTACTGTATACTGAGCAACTTTGATTATTTCTTTTAATTGATTATTTTGATTGTTTGTTAAACATGAGAGGCCACAAGTATCAACATTTTCATTTTTTTCTCTTTATAGTTTATGTAAAAAGATACAATTGATAAATACTTACCTACTCACATTATATACTTATCAACATATAGTAGTCATTGTATTTATATTTGTGAAAAACAGTGTTTTGATGATATATCATATTATCAACTTGTATATATTATGTAGTCTGTACATGTAATGTAGATTGGTCAGTTGACATATAACATTACTTAAACTTTAACTTGTTTTGGTTATAATCCATTTTTCAGCTGCTACAAAAAAAAGGAAAAAACTTTTACTTTTATTTTATTGTTTTACCATTGATATATTATTGCTCTGATAAGAGTCCGTAATATTTTGATTAATACTTTTATTAATACATATGTTTATTTTATAATCCACTACACATGAACAAAACTTTGTATAATGAATCTACGTCGATGTCTAAAAATGGAGGTTAAAACTGTTAGGTTGACACAATAATCCAGAGAAATGATTTTTTGTGACATTTTGCCATCAACTTTAAACAACACAGCTTATTTAGTGATTACATGTTTTAATCTAACATGAAAATAAACACAACTTATGTTTCTGTTACATAATATTATTCACCAATTATTCTTCCTATTACCATTAACGTAATGTTATCACTCAGAGTTGTGTCTGAATTATGTAAGCTGATTGTAATAAATACGGATTGTACATGTACAGTTACAAACACTGTCTCCGCTGTTTTTCGTCCTTCAAAGTACCAGGTCACATTCGTCGCACGACAGTCGGAGAAACCGTTTCCTACGACCGTGACACTACAGTCAAAACTGCATTAGCGGCCACCTTTGCATAGTAGCCATCTTTTTGTAAAGGAAAGCGTTGGTGTAAAAAAAAGAGTAAATATGTTAACTGATTTGAAATGTGTATCAATCTGAAAACATGCAACATGGTTTGATTATTTACTCTTATGTTGCATGGCAAGTTGTTGTGTTGATACAGAGCCATGTATGGTGGTGTATTTAGTAGAAATACGCTATAGGGGTATTTATTTACCCAGATATATAGGCTGTAGCCTAATATATAGTATGTAGAAGGCTTAAGTGTAAATCCCTTCATGGTTCGCCGACGCGTGCTGCCAGAATGTGATGGCTAGTGGTATGTAAAAATCATGTTAAAATTGTCAGCGTCTTGACAGTTCGTCTGTTTTAAATAGGAATTTTCATTTCAAACAGAATTGAAAAAATTAAAGTAAAAAAAAATTCGGGTGACGCCATAAACTATCTGTAACTTTTGACTTACTGCTCAGAGAGCCACGTGCTTTATTTACATAATATGACGTCATTGCAATGAACGATTTCTCATTCCTGGACAAATTCAAGATGGCTGCTGTCAGTCAAACGTTCGTTGAAAGTCATATTTCTGTATTATATTTGATATCGCAGTTTAGTTCTGCTAATATGGAATATAGTAGTATGAGTAATCTTATAATTTTTTTGAACCCTTCAAAATATTGAACCGTGTAGAAATAACTCTGCTAGCTGACAAGATGGGGCAGCTTGGTGTGATATGAGTATAGTATTCCATACAGACACAAGAACTTTTTTTTTCATCGAGACTACTTTATAAATGTACTTATGGGTGTTGATAATAATTTTCTCTCATTACCATATACATTATATATACTAAATTGCTTCAGGAAAATTCACAAGAAGAGACGGTCACTAGACTGACGGGTATGTAGTCTCCATTGAAGAACTTATTTCTTAGAAATCCAACTCAATTTGAACATCTTTTGTGAGTGTAAACAGGAGTCATCATTTCTGCATGAAAGCTCTCACGAGTTTGTTGGTGTGGCCTGACTCAATAGGCCCACCGTTGCCGAATGAAAGAAAACCATGATATACACTTAAATGGACAATTGGAACCATTCTGAGCTGTGTATGTTAGGGGTGGGTACCGGTACAAAAGATTCAGGTCCAGGTCCGGTTCAAGTCCAGATGATCAGGTCCAGGTCCGGACCTGAACCTGGACCTGATTCAGTATGACTAATACAAATGGTCCATTTCACTACAAAGAAATCTGTTTGGTGAAGTATTAGACTTATACTGGCGTTTTAGAATCCTACAACGCTAACTGCACCTGTACGATTGGCTGTAAAACTTGGTAGAAATTACTATAAACTCTACTCTATTTCACTCGTTATTTTCTTCCACCTGCAAGCGCCAAAACGTGTGAATGTCTGATAAAGTAATCTGTTAATTTTCTAATCGGTCCAACATCCGGTCCAACTAATTTTTTCAGGTCCGGTTTTTCTGGACCGGTCCAATAAGAAAAACCGGTTTTGTACCGGTACACTGTACCGATACCCAGCCCTAGTCTATGTAAAATCCAGGTGACGCATGAAATAGAAGTAGTACGCTTGCGTAGAACGTACACGCCCAGGTGTGGCTCTCACATCAGTTGGGCGTATTCTTCTGAAAAGCGGCGAGCGTTCCAGACTGCTCAACGAGAAGTTGAAAATTCGTCCAAAACACTTGAAGTATCAAAGATGCTGATTCGCCGGGTTGGCATCATTGTCCTGGCGTGCATCTTGCTCCATGTATTTAGTCAAACTTCAGGTATGAAAACCTATTTTGTATACATCTTTATTCCATTCTTCTCAAGAAAACAAACTACTTTATTTAGTTTCACCATACGAAGATGGGCACAAGAAATTTTAAATACGCGTAACGATCCCCTTTTGAAACTCTCTATTGCCATCCGTCCTTTTGAGTGTCGCCATGATAATGGACGAAAAGATAACCAGCGCACTTTTCGAAAAAAAAATTGTGGTGAACCTGTGAGTTTACGTTTGGGTGATAACACGGACCGTGGCGAGACCGCTTCGTCGTCTAGAGTCGTCTAAGGTTGGGGGCTCTAGCATAAGCTAGTCAGGGGCTATGTGACTTTGAAGTTGGTGCAGGCGTGAAAAAACCTTACCCGGTATGAATAGCGTTAGTGCAAAATGTGGTCCTCATGATCTTTGGCATAAATCATGATAATGAGCTAGAGTTATTCTCACCTAATCATTTCAAACTGTCCCACATAGATTAACCCTCAAACCACCGTAGCTTTTTTGTGACGTAGATTACCGTATGGGGTCAAAACTGACCCCAAAACTTTTTGTACAAATACAGTTTTTTGTGTGAATCTTTTTGTGATTTGTATATATGTATAGTTTCATTAATCTATGTGGGACAGTCTGACATGATTAGGTGAGAATACTTCTAGCTCATTATCATAATTCATGCAAAAGATCATGAGGACCACATTTTGCACCAACGCTATTCAGACCGGGAAGGAGGTTTTTGATGCCTGTACCAGCTTCAATGCCATATAGCGGCTGAATGGCTTATGCTAGGGCCACCAAACTTGGTATTTTTTTAGAAAATGTTGATAGCAAACATTTTCAGTGAACAAAGTATGTTCATCATTTTTTATGCTGCCATGGCAACGGAATTCTGACAGACATATTTATTACGAAATTTTCTAATTTTGTACTAAACATTTAAGTTTTAAGGTTTTCTTGGCAAATAAAAATTGTTTATCACATCTTATAAAATACAACATAAATTTCAGGACTCAATATTCGTAATTTATGCTAATTTGATGACGTCATCAGTCAAAATCCAAGATGGCGGCCGATATTACCCAGATGACGTCATAATGTCGTCATATGACATGATAATAGCACAAAAATTGCTACAATAATTTTGGCTTACATGTACATCATTCCCTGAAAATTTCGTGATCCTACAATAAGTAGTTTAGGTGTGGGTCGCAAAAGTTTGTTTAAAAAAATGCTGGGGTCAGTTTTGACCCCACTGGACCATGCATAAATTTTCGAGGATAACTTAATCAACAATGAGTCAATCTCGGCAAAAACGTATAAGAAGTTATAGGACAGATATACAAACAAACTCCTGAAAGGAAATTTGTTTTCGACCAGAAATGACAGAATGGCACACATTGATATACGCCTGGGGTCAGTTTTGACCCCATACGGTGGTTTGAGGGTTAATGAAGCTATACATATATACAAATCATGTACAAAACGTTATGGGATCAGTTTTTACGTCACAAAAAAAGGTACGGTGGTTTGAGGGTTAAATGTGTAGAAAAAAACTACCTCCAAATTGGGATCTACGACTAATAGGAACTCGATTGATCTTGTGGAATTGAGGATTTCCAAATTACCATTTTCAGTAGGGGACCTATTTTCAAAATTGGGACAACATTCGTAGGGGCACAGGAATTATATTTCAACAGTTAAGTGCATAAAGTGACAATTTCAATAGCTTTTACCTCTCCATACCATACTTTTAATTCAAGGTGTACATTTATACTTTCATGAATCTCTCAAAGTTGATATGGGAACCTGCTATGTACGCATATTGGTCTTGCAAAACTTGTAGATATATTTGTACGAAACAGTATTGTATGGGATCTTGTGGGCGTCAGAACTATTCTGGCGTCAATTTTTCTTTGTTCTTTGTCAGAGTGCAGCAAATGGAGTGAGAAAATGAGCAATTTGTGCCTCTCAGAGAACATATTCATCCTCGTGAATAATTTATGATGAAAGAAGGACTACTCAAGGACTAATTCTGTATATAAAAATAGAAAGACAACATGTTGGAGTGTAAGATGTCAAGGACAACACTCCAAGGACTAATTTTGTATGTAACAAAAAAAAATAGAAAGACAACATGTTGGCAGTGTAATCTACTCTGAATACCTTTTTTAAACTCTTTGTTATTTTCGCCAAAATGTTATGATTTTGAGCCTGTTTATGTTTAATCTGGATGATAGTTTTTATCAGGTATAGATATGCAGAAAGCTACAGATAAAATCATGTATACAATAGAGTCACTCCATAAATTATTCAGTTTGAAAGTTTGTCGAGCTGCCTTTCCTTTGAAAGTCACAAATTGCTCATTTGCCCCCACATCAATGGTTGCCATGCAACCATAAAACACTGACTACAACATACGTTTCAACACTATATAGATTTTCCAAGATTGTCCTCAAGGCATGGTAATGAATATGTTATTACCTTCGCCGAGAAGTTTATTTTTTGGGTAGCTTTTGTGTGTGTGTGCGCGTGTGTGTGTATGTGTGTGTGTGTGTGTGTGTGTGTGTGTGTGTGTGAATGTGTGTGTGTTTGTTAAAGACCAGCATAACTGGAATACGCCTGGATGGTCAAGTTGTCTGAATATTTGGTATGTGGGTAGGTCTTCATAAAACCTTGAAGCGATTGAACTTTGGGCTCCCTAGCGGCTTGCTATGGTACTGCAGCAGAACTTCCGCGTTTGGTATATCGAGTACTTATCGAATATCTTCCAGTCAACTATATACATACATACAGTTAGCTGTGTTTTCCCGGTGAACATTTGGGCGATAAAAGATAGCTAAGGCGATACAATATGTTTGTTTAGCTTTGTTTATGCATATTACGTTCCATGATTATCTCGATTATGTACATAACGTTTCTTTACTATTTATTATCTATTAGGCCACGTTGATTTGATTATATGGATGACATCCGCGCTCGCACCAATTTTCGGCCATTTCCAACAAAAAAAAAGTTTTCGACCACACAATAAATTGTGCAAAGCAGCTGTAAAATGAGCACAAATATTCCGTAGATTGAATAAAAAGTATCAGAAAACAGATAACTAATGCCATAGAATGCCAAAATGAATATAAAGTCAAAGAATAAGATGTGAAAGGACAGAAAGAAAAACTCTATTGTTGGTTGGGGGAGGTACCAGTACAGAAAATTCAGGTCCAGAGGATCATTTCCAGGTCCGGACATGAACCTGGACCTGATTGTCTGTGGAAACTTGAGAACTGGCAATACTCAAAACAATGGTAAAAAAAATTGGTCAATTTTGCTACAAAGGAATCTGTTTGGTGGATTATTGGACTCCCACTGCATTTTAAAATCCCATCTCCATGTAATAAAGGCTAACTGTCTCTGTACCTTTGACTGTAGAATTGGTGCAATTGACTATAAACTCTACTTGACGCTCTTGTTGTCTTCTTGGCCCCCCGGTTAGACCCCAAATGGCTGCCGGCATAGTGTGTCCATTTTGTAATTGGCAAAACCTGTTCCTCTGTTGTTGTTTTTTAAGGTCTGTTTTTTTCGGATTGGTTCAAGAAGAAAAAATGTTTTGCACCCGTATGATGTACTGGTCCCTACACCTAACTGTTGGTATACCATACTATGTGTGTTTAGTCCTATGTTCAACCTTCCTGGCCACTTTGATTTCATACTGAAGGCAACTTTTTTTTTTGGTCAAACTTTTTTTTTATTCGCTCGCTCGCACCAGTTTTGGAGTTCCCGGAGGATGTCATCCATATAATCAAATCAACATGGCCTTATTAGATTTCTGACGGTGAATGAGAAGCCACATAGGTTTCTGCTCCCACTGCATGTTTTTTTTATTGTTTTCAATTGTTGAATATGTGTGGAGTTTCACTGGTAGGAACTCGAGTGATGTTGTGTGTGGAATTCGGGATTTTCTTTGGTATTTTTTAGTAGGAGATGTTTAGTTTTGCACGGAGCCAACATTCTGAGTAGAACAATGAATTTTCTTTCAACAAAGTGCATAAATTAATAATTGCAATGTTTTTTTTTACCTCTCATAGTTCACAACATAATTCAAGGAGTTTGTACTTTCATGAGTCACTCAAAGTTGAACTGGGAACCTTCTACGTATGCCTATTGGTCTTGCAAAACTTGTAGACATATTTATACAAAACAGTATTGTATTGGATCTTGTGGGCGTCAGAACTATTCTGGCGTCAATTTTTCTTTGTCACAATGCAGAAAATGGAGTGGAAAAATGAGCAATTTTTGCCTCTCAAAGAACATATTCACCCGCCAACCTCGTAAATAGTTTATGATGAAACAAGGACCACTCCCTTGTATATAACGAAGGACATTAGAAAGACAACATGTTTGGGGTATAATCTACTCTGAAATGCTTTCTTCAACTCTTTGTAATTTTCGCCAAAATGTTATGATTTTGAGCCTGTGTATGTACATGTTGGTGGTTGTCTTTATAAGTCATGGATACACAACGAGATCATATTTTTACACATTAGAGCCACAGTCATGAATTATTAATAAGTTCATCGACCTGGACCTGCTCTGAGAGTCACGAGTTGCTTTATAGACGTACCACGTGTTTGTTGCGATGCAACCATGGTAATAATGACGTCATGCATGCGTGCACTATTTGGTCAAACACAATATATAGATCCCAAGATCAGCCCACGTGGCATGTAAATCAATATGTTGATTTTCGTACCTTTTGAGCATTACTGTCATTATGTACCATGCACATAGAGCCAACTATTTACATAGAGTTACATAGCTGAGATGCTGCTGACAATGCAATAACATTTGGATGATAACAGTTAGCCAATGCAATACATGTACTCCAAAATCTTCTGATAATGAGATGTACATGGACGTATATTTTGTTTAATTAAAGGCGAATTAGCTATAGTAAAGAACATATTCTTTGACGACCCATGCGCGCTAGCTGGTCATCGAAAGGAAACACACGGGCAGGCGTACCACAAGGAAGTATCTTGGGACCGCCGCTATTCCTTGTGTTTTTTGCCTCCGTGAAGCGGAGGGTTTGTATAGACTGCCGTTTGTATGCCAGGGTGATGTTTGTCAGCAACATAACTAGAAAACGGATTGTTTTGATATTTGGTATGTGTGTAGGTTTTTAAAAGACGAAGAAATGGCATGAATTACAGTTTGGTAGGGCGTTTTGGTGGCGTGTTATATGGTAGTGTAGTAGAACTTCCTCCGCTACCTACCATCATGACTATCCGCCCACCCTTCCCCCAAGTTATTCCCCTCCAAAGGGATTATGCAACTGCGCAGGCGCGGAAAAATTCCTGTAAAATTCTGGGCATGTTTGCCAATCGGACATATACTATACTATTAGGCTATCCCCTGAGAAGTCGCCAAAAACACTCTCCAACCACCAAACCATCACCCATTTCACGGAGATATGAGGTCTCCGAACGCTTGTTTAATTTTGTTCGCTAGCTATAGGTATTGTCTTCCGCCATACTCTGACGTTAGTGTTGTCATAGCTGCATTTGTGGCTCTAGTGCATGGATGTAGAAAAAGCTTACATGGAATGCATGGGATTTCAAGAAGACATAAAATTTCAAGTTATGAATATCATATGAATTGTGTATATTATGACAAAACAATATAACCTTCCTGGCGAAAGTATGCACTGCCACACGAAAAAGAAGAAGACATAAGGTGTAAAACAGGAACATAGATAAAAGTAAAAAAGAAATACACATCACTTTTACACTTCCATTCTTTATCAAATAGATCATTATGTCAGTGCCACTGACGAAAGGTAGTGGATTTTGTCTTAAACGTCTGACCGTTTCCAAAATCATATCCAGCTGCTTGAGTAACTGTTTTCTAGGTTAAATGGAAATACATCTCGGTGTCAGGTAGCCTGGATACCAGACCCCGACCTAAAAAATATCTATAGTGTTGGGGTCTGGCAGGATGACTGTAGAAAGGCTCTCGAAAGCCCTTGATAAGAGGAAGGAAAACCTCACACCCCAGGTAGACTAGTACAGGTAGACAGCTACAACACGCCACAGTTGGTTAGCAGGCTATCACAGAAGCGAATCAGGGGCTAGATATGGCTCAAGGGTGTATTGAGTTATTCTTCAAAACAACACAGACCTTAGTTTAAAGCAA
>NW_023365762.1:325700-340753 GCF_000003815.2 Branchiostoma floridae
CCGGGGGTCTTTAACCAATCATGGCAGGAGTGTAATTGCCTCTTGCTGATCCTGCTGCTGTTCTGTTGGTGGGGATTTTTGCCCACTATTTGGACAAACTTGAGAAGAAGGCCTACCTCATCTGGCCAGACCCCAACACGATACATATTTTTTTAGATCAGCCTGGGGTCTGGTAACTAGACTAGGTATCAGGGTTTATGAACAACAAACTTGATAACTCCACAACTTAAACGTCTGTAGCTGTAGTAGCAATGTGGAATGTGTCACCAAGTTTGATGGTAGCATTCAAGTTACGTACAAGTATGACGATAATATGTAACGGGACCAAAGAAACCATCTACATCAGAGCTTTACAACCATCCCTGAACAGAGACAGTGGGCGCCATAGACTTCCTGCAACAAATGATCCACTGCTTACTGAGTCACGTATTCTATCTGCATTACGTGACGTCACGACAGCAGTGGGCCGTTCATTCCTTGACAAAAGCTGGTACTGGTCACTCCAAAATTTGAGTGAGTCCAATTTTTGTGTTGGAAATTAAAGTTAAACTAGTTTAATAATGATAATATGTAACGTTGCTGATAAAGTCATGTTGCGTCAGGATCAGGTATCAACGTCGCCAGAGGGAAACCAGCATTCCAGTCAAGCACTTTTGAAGATCCAATTGAGTCGCTCGTGGCCGGCAAAGCTGTAGACGGCTCCGTTGGCCACATGGCCTGTTCAAGTACTCAGCAAGAGATCAATCCAAGGTGGTGGGTGGATCTTGGTCAATCGTATAGGGTTGGCAGGTAAGCGTCCACGCTTGTTTACAGTCTTGACAATTTATATGCGTGAACCCTCAACAGTACACCTTCCTGATTATCAATTACACGTTAATTGAGACTCTCATTTCTTCCGACAAGCCACAAAGGGTGTTGATATCTTGAACTCAACTCAGCACTAACTCATCAAAACCTAAACAACAAGTTGAGATGTTTCAATCTCGGGAGGATATATACCATTGCCTTTGTGTCAAATTTCAACTCCGATGAAAAAATGAACCTGTTATAAAACCAATGGCACCCTCGTAGTTGCTCTGGTTTCTGAGCGGATTCCAATGCGTTTTTCCAAATAAAATGTCTCTGTATTGAGTATATGCGTGCAAGGCGCATTTTTATACCCGTATCAATACGGCAGACCCGCCATATATACGAGTCTCGTGTGATATTACATTCTTTAAACTACTTTCAGAGTACACATCTATCCGGAGACTGTCATACAAGAACTGTTGAATCCCTTTAACATACACGTCGGGGAATCCACGTCAGTCAACGACAACCCTAAGTGTGGCGGTGATCATGAGATAGACTCAGGTCAGCCATTCACTACAGTGTCATGTATGGGGATGGAGGGACGGTACGTGGGGGTCAGTCTCCCGAGGGGATCAACCACCCGACGGCTGGATCTGTGCGAATTCGACGTATATCTGGGTAGGTCTTTGCTATTGTAAGAGGCCAAGATGGCATACACCCCCGACACACCTACGACAGTTGTATAGTTCTGCCTGACCCCTGCGTCATCTGTCTATACTACTGCCGTAGGGGGGGGGGGTGCCATTTTGGCCTGTAAGGGACGAATGTTCCGCCCTGTCCCTCACCCCAAGGTCAATACAAAAAGGGAGACTCAGTCAGGCAGTGCTCTGAAGTGTCCTGTATTCTTGTCAAAACATATGTTCTGTGAACTGGGTAGAACTAGTTGTCCTTGACCCCATGGGTCATCGGACTATACTACTGCCGTAGGGGGGTGTATGCCATTTTGGCCTTATACACTATCTACATTGATCACTTTAATTAAGGAGCTTTTATACAGTATAACAGCTCATTGCTTCAATGCATTGGTTATTGTACATTCCAAGTCACAGAATTTTCTTTCCAAATGTGTTTAAGTCATTATCTCCCTCTCTCTATATATATATAATTCTTGCGACAGTTGCGACAATGTTCGATGATGTTCCATCACGTAATTTGAACCGTATTTAAATCCTCTGGTCATTCGTTCGCGAGTCTCGACTCTAAAGACGCTCCGCCCTGGGGCAACCATTTTAATAACAATGGCAAACAAACAGCTTTTTATATGTTTTCGGCCCAATAAAACAATGCAATTGCCATTCTAAACAAAATAGCTCGGAAACAAATGCGACATTCAAATAATCAGTTGAGAATCTTTATGACTATGCTGTGGAACCAGGAGAAAAAAATTTTCATTACAAGTCTTTGACTGGTCGTATGTTTACCTTTATCGTCGCCATGGCAGGATTTTAATAACCAGCCTTGTTGACTTTGTTTTCTTTTCATGTGTGTGTCTAGTATTGTTTTCATCAACTGGAGGTTGGCAAACAGTTTTTTTGTTTTTGATTTGGCAAACAGTTTTTACATCTTCATGACAGAAACGTTCAGTCGATTTCCATTTTCGGTGGTCTTATGTTGACCTCAACCATCGCCATGGCACGATTTTTTTGTCACAAGCCTTGTTTACATTATTTTTTTTTACATGTGTAGTTTGTCCACCATTGTTGCCCCCAACTGGAGGCTGGGTAGACACGAGCGAGAACGCCTGGCCAGACTTCACCGCCAGCTTCGGGTGTTACACAGGGTACAGCTTGGTTGGCTCTTCAACACGTACATGTCAGGATTATTCGACCTGGAGTGGAACTTCGCCATCATGCATAGGTAAGGTTCAGAAAGATTTCTACACTAGACGCAAATCAGTTTGTATACATGAGTATTGAAAGCCCTTGACAGACTGCTAGTCAGAATCTTAAACCCTTTAGAAAATGTCACAGTTTCATTTCACGTTAGATGAGTTGAATTAAATATCATATGGTTTTGAGTAGTATTGGAATGAATAGCGTTGTACATCTAACTTTTATAATGTTTTCGAAATGTTTTTAAATGTTTGAATTTGGACGATTTGCCTTAAAAGTTTCCTTTTTTTTAAAAAGAAATTTGACTGAATATCAAAGTAATTCATTTTCATTCATGAGCAAATTACTGCCAAGATTTTATTTCATTAAGACTTATTCAGACTTATATTATTCAGGCTAGAATCGTCCTTTAAATAGCAACGAAGTCTTTTTGTTGTATGAAGTCGTTTTGTTTTGTTGTTTGTTGTATGAAGTCATTTTGTTGTCAGATGTTGATGAGTGTGCCACAGCAAACGGAGGATGCGGACAGTTCTGCACCAACACCATCGGCAGTTTCTACTGCTTTTGTGCAACTGGTTACACCCTTGGTGTAGACGGGTTTGTCTGCCACGGTAAGTTGAGGGCTTTTAATTTCATAGATAAATCTATGACGCCGGCCGCCCTCATTTTTAAGAAAAAATAGAGTACAGTACAGAATAAGCCAATTAATTGCACAGCCCATTTGCCAGCGCAGTTCGTGCAATTATCCGGATAATGCAACAAAGCAAAGGTATGCAGCTAGACCGCGCACCACCACGGGATTTTGGAATTTAGTACAATTAACAGAAGTTTGTGGTTATCTGTTGTGTAATTAATTGGCTTCCACTGTATATTTTTTAAGTTTGATCACTTTTCAAAATAATTATTTTTGTTTACAATTAATGTCTCTTTAATTTCCCAAAGTTGTATGACTATCTTAATGATATTTGTTTCTATATACTTATATCTAAAAAGCTCAATGGGCATCTACGACTTACATGATAACAAAAATTCACATTACATCTTCATACAACATGACGTGTATGGTGATTTCTACGACTTTGTTATGTCTTTGAATGAAATGCTTGTCTTCTTACAGGATTTGATCCCGTTTCTCATCTTTCATGTTTGTCTGGGACAACAAAGTCTATTTCTGTCAACTGGACCAAGCCCGTTGCTGACATAAATGGTTACGATATAATGTACATTCCTGAGGCTGGTTAGTTTTGTTAACATTTTCTACATTGCCTTATTGCTTTATAGTGTTTCATTGGGTAACCTTTGGTAAGATTTAGGCGAGGTAAACTGAAGCCCAGGCGGATTTTTCTGGCGCCATCTTGTTTTGGGGGTCAAACTTTGGGGTCAAATGGTTGGGAGCTCTCTGATAGGAAGTCTCCATAAAAAGAGACATTCTCGACTGTAGGATAGATAAAGTTATAGGTCTTCTTTTCGCTAGAGTTTGCTATCACAGTCAGCAAAGCAGCACATTTATTTGTTTTCTTTTGCTGCTGTAGGGCTCTATCAGCCCACCATGATGACGTCTTTCCGGAATCATGACGTCACCAATGCAACCATATCCGGTTTGATCAGCGGAGTGCAGTACTCTGTCACTGTTCTTGCATTCGGACTGTGGGATGACAGCGCCAACGCTAGCGTGGCATGTGTAACTGGTAATAAAAAAATAATAATTTTACATTTTCAACATATTTCTTCTCATCTTTATCTTATACATGAACGATTCAATTCAAGACACAGTTTATCATTTACATTTAACTGGTAATAGAAAATAATAATTTTACTTCTTAAATATATTTCTCATCTTTTTCTTATCCATGAATTCTATTCAACACAGTTTCATGACGCACATTTTATGTTGGCTATACATTAACGCAATAAAATTGCAACTCACAAAAATATCTGTCTGAAGTATGATTGTTTTGAGTAATCTAACGAATAATCATTGTATTTGTGACTAAATGAGAAAGAAGTCCTTATTAAATTTCGTTACAATACCCACGGATAAATGTGGATACTTTTTTGTTTCATTTCATGTTAGATAACATAAATTAGAGTTCGATTCTAAAATAGAATCAGATGGTTTATCGAGTTGTATTGGAACATACAGCTTTGTACGTTCAAATTTTCTAACGTTTTCAACTCACGATATGCCTTTCTTTTTGAAAGAAATATGTGTTAGATTTAACTGAATATCAAATATCAAAGTTTCATGCATATACTGTAATTAGTATGTTTGTTTCAACATCTCAACAGAAATGCCGCCTGCTACAAACATCAGTGTTAATCACGTCAATGAGAAGTCGGTTGTTGTCCAATGGGTGCAGCCTGTTGGGGCTGTTGTGATTGGCTACAGGGCTTGGCTGATTGACAGGGAAACCATGTTTACAGTTACTACTCAGTATCTGTCTGAGTCATCGACTACGGCCACCTTCACTTCTCTAACCCCTGCTACAGAGTACGCGGTGGCGGTAACCTGTATCAGTTTGGTCATCGAAGGACCACAGGCTGAAGTTCTCCTTGTAACAGGTCAGATTCGGTTTTTGACTTTCGCAATATTGGTAAATTGTCTACTCTAAAGTTTTTTTTTTACATCCGTGAAAGTTTTAGTTGTTTCTTGTCTGTGCACAATTGTTTCATCATAACTTAAGATATATATATGCAGAAGCAATCTATAGCTTTTTATAATAAATCAAGGAAGTAAGTAATTACATTTTTCATGCATACAACCGCTACCCTTCAATGTTAATAAATGTATATCATGACATCTGGACGTCCTTCTACAAATATTTCATCAAAGCTTATTGCATAGATGATTTAATTAGTCTTGATTTCTTATGTATGTATCTTTGTAGAAGCCGATTTATTTCACACCCCATTTGCCAGCGTATTTCGTGCAATTATCTGCATGGTGCAATAATGCGAAGTTATCTAGCTGGATCGCCCTGGTTTGGGATTTTGGGATACCGTGTAATTAACAGAAGTGTGCGGTAATCCGTTGTGCAGTTAACTGGCTTCTACTGCCATAGAGCTTGCCATACATTGTACCCATTACCATTGTGGTGCAACAATTATTGATTGAATAATTTTTTAAAAAGTCTATATTGAAATCGCAGATACGGATCCTCCACGACAGCTGTTTGTAGACGACATAACATACACAACCTTGGTTTTGTCATGGATCCCACCGGTTGCAAAGTTGACGGGTTACGAACTGACATACAGCAGGACAGAGCACAACAGAGAACGGCGATCTCTCAGTTCTGTCAACCTTCCTGGTAACATCAGGAACTTCTTGCTACAAGGACTTGTTCCTGCTACTCAATATACCATCAGCTTGACGGCTGTCAGTCGGTTTGGGAGGAGTAAGGCAGCCAACTCGACGGCTATCACAGGTACATTTGTGTGCAGAGCATAAAGTATACATTATGATATTGGTGTTATCTTTACACCAAAGAATAAGATTTGTCTTACAACTTTTTTGATAATCATTTCAACTATATAATATTCTTGGGATATAATGACTAAAGATATCTTTTGTCGTTGTGTGGTGCTGCGGTGACCAACGTACAATATTTATCGCATTTTTATTAACTACTTTGTAGGAATATAAACATAAGTAGAACATAGAATAGTTTACCTATCTTTAGCTTTGTATGGAACTTACTACATTTAGCCCCAAAGGGGTATGAATGTGCAATAAACTTCATTGTTATTGTCATTGTCATTGTCATTGTCAACGTAATTTATTGCATTACGTAGGAACGGATCCCCCCTCTGAGTTGAAAGTGAAGACCGTTGCCTCCACCTGGATGTATGTGGTATGGACTCCACCAGCTGCGGCTGTTGTCTACTATGATATCGAAGTATCTGAACCTGTAACACAGAAAGAGATGTATTTCAGGTAATGAGTAAAAAGCCATGCTGCAAAAATGAGTGAATGAATAAATGAATGGATGGATGGATGAATGAATGAATAAACAAGTAACTAGATAGCAAAAAATCCAATCGTTTCAAGGTCTCATCAAGACCTACGCACGCACCAAATATCAAGACAATGCTACGGAAAACATAAGGTAATGAATGAATGAATGAATGAATGAAAGAAAGAAAGAAAGAATGAATGAATGAATGAATGAATGAATGAATGAATGAATGAATGAATGAATGAATGAATGAATGAATGAATGAATGAATGAATGAATGAATGAATGAATGAATGAATGAATGAAGACCTATAGTCATTAACCTGGATGGACATATATACCCATTAGGTTAAGTACAGGTCGCAACAAAATGATAGTTGACAAGTACATGGAATACAGTGTCAACGCAAGGATCATATTCTACAAAGTGAATTCCACTTCTCGCTTTTTTGTGATATTGAAAATATTAAATGTACGAACAGATATGTTTTGCAATCAAAGGTTTGTCTAAATTCATAAGTAATATGAATTATACTCAGATATGTATTTTTGATAAAACCAAACCAAAGTTATTTCTTTGTTGCTTCTCGGATTTTTTCAGAAAAATGATTGGACCGACAAGTCGAAAGAAATAACTTTTTAATTAATAAGGTCCGGGGTGAAAGTATATGGCTTGAATAACAAAAAAAACAGCCTGAGGAGTTTAATGGCACGTTTTATGCAAAGAATCCCTTCCTCTGATTTGTTACTAATGTTCTGAATAAAAAGCATTGTTTTTAGACTGAAATTATATGTATGTAGTTCTGAATGGTAATATTTGTAGGTTTATGATAGCAAAACATGTATTATTTTCTCTCGGGACGTAATTTCTTTTTGAAAATGAAAAAAAAAATGGACAGGCGAATCCGAGAAGCAACAAATAAAATTGGTGTGACCTAAGTAAGAAAAGAAAACTTTAATAGTGAAACGGTAAAAAAAGAAAAATGGTAAAAACTATTAAAAAATTTCTTACACGGAGAAACAGACATTCAACAATATACTTCTTTTCGGTAACCCGTATTTGCATGAAGTATCTCAAAATTTCATAATTTTTTTTTAAATTTCAAAATTTCTTAACTATGTTCTCCTTACTTTGTTACAGAATATCCCCAGGTTTAACGGAACTTAACATAACAGAGCTTTTCCCAATGTCGAAGTACACTATCCGGATTTCAGCAGTCAGTATCTACGGACGTAGTGAACAAGCTCTGATATTCGGTACCACCGGTGCGTTACAACTCATTTTTATAAATATCTATGATGTGGAAATAATTACATATCGTGTGCACTACATATGTACATTGCATACAATTTCAAAGTCAAATATGATTTAATTTTGTGTGTACCTAGTCATCCACATTTAAGCGCACCTTTGCAAAAGTGATAAGAAGTCTTTGCATTTCCTACAATATGCAATATTAGAAAAATAGATTTAATTATCATTTCAATAATTCTTATGTGTATCAAAACGGCTTTTTGGTTTAGGACTTATGTCTATAAAGAAAAAAATAATCATTCAAACATTGATAAAATGATAATTTATTTCATATCTCTTGTTCTAAAGAAATAAAACCTTGAATAACTTTCTGTATTTTGTAACGTCTGGGTATTCATCCGTAGATTTATTTACTAGCTATATTCATAAAAGGCATTTAACTTTTTCTCTAAATATTTTCCCAAAAATAAGGGCATACTTACTATGATAGAAATGATTAAATGCTATCAAGAGCTTTTTGTTTGTTTCTAGTTGACGTGGTAAGAGATAAAATCCTGCCGGTTTCAACAACAACAAACGACATGCTGACAACGCCTACCAACAGACCATCAACGTTTTGGATGGAAGACTTAACAACTGTTAAGATAGAAGATGGTAAACATAATACAATACTATTTGTACATAGATAGTGTGTACATTTCATAGCAGAAGATTCCTAGACTACAAAATATTCTTGACGTTGAAACGTTTGTATATGAAATGCTTATGACCTATCAAAGAGATTAAGAAATAGCACCTGTCCTTTGGTTTGAAATAAGAATACTACGATAGTTAAAAAGACAAATCACTCCCATATTGCAAAATAATGTATGTATATATATTGACAGATCCCACGCTGACAACGCAAGCCAGTCGGAAGTCAACACTTCGGCTGGAAGAGCAGACTGCTACAAAAATACAAGGTAATAATTATCAGTGTACATGATACATGATAGTTATTACATAATTTTCGTTAAGCTGAAGTCTTAATCATTACTACGGTCAGAAAAATTAAACACAGTTTGGGTGCTTGAGCAAATCTTTTGTCATCTGCACAGTTTGCATATTTAATGGAGGTTTTCGAACTCTTGTTTCTGACCATGTGCCCCCCTTACCATTGAAAGTAGATCCTCCGGCAAGCATAAAATTCTGATTGACCAGGGATGCTATTATGTGACATGTACATGTGGCCACAGTTATTTTTCTTGGAGAACAGGCGAAAATCATTGCACGCGCTGATTTCATCCGTAGAATTAAGTCAATGTGCACGTGGTCTTATTTGCAGGACAAAAAACGGCGAATGCTGTCACTACAGGCACGGGTTCAATGCCCTTTTCCAAATCGCTAGCACAAGGAATGGACAAACCGGAGTTCACCTCTACTCATCCAACGACAGGTAAGAATGAAAAATGAAAAAGGCAACATTTTCGCGAAAATGAAGTATGTTTTCCAGTATCAATTTACCAAGCTATTTATCTCTCTATATTCTTTATATATATATCTATATCTATTTCTCTTCATACTTAGACTTGTATAATGTAGGGTGCAAATCTGCGCCGCACTTTGAAAATTTGTTTATAAACAACATTACTTAGTTTCATAAGTCCATTCTTTTTTTCGGTATGTAATTGTGAACTGCCTTATGGTATTTATATGTTATCATTTTATTCACTTTTCAGTCCGAAGCAATGAAAATGAGGATTTTTCTACTCCTGGCACTGTGTTTGTTCCTCTTGAGGCGGTAAAAACGTTATGTTTTCGATTATGTGCTTCGAAATGTATGAGAATTATTTTTAAAAAACAGTATTGTACGTTGATGCTATTACAAGCAAAGTAAAAGTATGGTGCTATAAGAATGCATTATCTTACTACAACCACATGACTCATGTATATTTGCGTGTGTAGGTTCCATTTTTTCTCAGTTGTTAAGTCAACTGTAAATGTATGGATAGATGAAGATAGCAATACGGCTTATCTAATTGCATAAAAAAAGTAGACTGCGTTATACGTTGCATAGTTCGTCCATTTAGAGCCCCTTCAAAACAAGCAATTGCATTTAAAATAGAATGAATATGCAATTTTTTTGTACAGCTTAAACGGCTGAAGGATCAAATCGATGGTGCCGGTGACGAAGAGACGTCCTTAGAAAACGTGATCGAAGTCGTTACAGGAATTGAAAAGATACTCCAACTCGAAACGTTGCCGTCATCCTCGCCTGGACTGTACCCCGAACTGGTAAGATAATGTCTAATATTGAAAACAAAACAACTTAAAACGTAGCTGTCACACAATTTGGCCTTCCTTCACTGTCAGCAACCATCCTTAAGACCTGAATGGGCTACTCATTATCGCATGGTTGCGTTGTGGCAAGCACGCGCCCACAAAGAGCCTTTGACTACCTCATAAAATAAGCTAAAAACCCTAAATCTTTATATGTAATATCAGGTGATATTTTGATATATTTGTATTAGCAACCCATATAGTTAAACTGTTACGTATTTCTTGTATTCTTAACAGTTGTCGTGCAAGAAAGTTCTATTCTTTGCCTTTTTTCGAAACAGGAGGTGGGGATAGATCTGCTGAAAAGGTCATCAGAACTAATAAGATCTTCTGAAGGCGGCACGGTGACAATGATGGAGACAACGGTTGATGGTACGTATAGTAGACATAACTATAACTATCTAGTATGAAGCGCTTGTCAAATGCATTCATCTTCTAAGTAATTATAAGGATGTCACTGCCTAATTAGCACCACCCTTTTGTCCAGTTATTTATGTTTTGACATACATTGCAGAAACAAGGACCACAGGAGGAGTTACTGCAATGTACATGTTATATAATAATCTTTTCCCAATAAGAATACATATTGTTCTTGCTAGTGCGTTTTTCTTCTTCTTCCTTCTAGCAGATAGGTTTACGGAAAAGTCTGGGCTGTCTATCTGGGCCAGCTATCACGTCAGGCTACTCAGATACACCCACTCACAACCAAAATTATTTTTTTCACTCACAGATACTACTTGGGATTGGTGCTATAGTATTGTATGCAAGTAGCAAGACACAAGACTAGAGGGAAAACATTCTGCATTTTTTGCAAAAATGTTGCCTTTCTAGTACTTTATTTTTATTGGACCTGAATTAACTCATACTCATATTTCAGCCACTGCCCACACTATGTCTAGTCTTGTTCAAATGCTGCCAGAAGGAAGTTCGTCTATTCTTGACACATCAATACCTTTGTTTGAGATGGACGTCATCGATATAAACGCAGTAGATGTATCTCCAAAACAACAACTGAAAAACATTAAGGACCAGCAATTGAAGACTGTGTATCAGGTTGGGGTTGAACCTAAATTCTGCTCACTGCTTTTTCAAAGTCCGTTATCTTTTTCTGCATTGGTGGCTTTGTGGTCAACAAACACTTAGATAACTCGAGAAGCTAGGTATGTTTTGTTATGAACGTTATATAACAGAAAACTAGTGTTATATTACATCTGATTACTCGTAAACCATGCTGCAAGGTGCCTAGATTAAGGTAGATTGCCTCGTACATAGTCAAAATTAATGAATTGTCAATGTAAGTTTCTCCAACATGTGTCTGTTTGTCTTCAACGTACAGCTACGAAACGCTGCGTTTTCTTTGACGGAGACCATCGACCGAGTAGCAGACAGTCTACTAGCCATGTTGCCAGACAGTGAGAACTACCAGAAGACATTTGAAACAAAAGATGCCATCGTAACTGTTGTGAGGTCCACTACTAACAATACAGTCCTACTCCAAGCTGGTCAAGTCAACATGTCAGCTACCTTCACAAATTGTGCTGTGGGTGACGGTGTAGATGCTAAGGTCAGTGTGTTATTTTATTATCATTTATTATATGTAAAGTAGCTGTTTATTCCAATTCCTGTTATGATTAATGCCACTATTACTTGTAATTCAATTTACTTACAACACCGTTAAAACATTGGAAAAGTGATGCTTGAAGTAAACGTAAAAACAAACAGCATTTTTAAAATGGCAAAGCTGAAATAACACCATTTAGTCAGCATTTTAAAAGAGGTGTATGCTTATCGAGAGATCAACATATATTCATATATTATATAAAATTACTGTAACAAAAGTATTGATTAATATTCACGACTTCGGTTACCTAAGACGGGGTGAGTAAGGTAGCGTTCAAATTCCCTGCAGAATTGGTAATATCCAATTCTGTAAAGTACCAAGAAGATTCATTTCAAAATCATTCATCAATCTATCCATATTCTGTTTTAGATGGTTGTGACGGAGAGGAATCTATTTTCCTGGAACGCATCTACCCTTCACGAAAACATCACCACGCCCGTGACCATGATTTCTAGGGAATTCAACGCTTTCACAACTGTTCTCTGCAGCTAGACCTTTCAATTTCTTTCTCCTCTGCACCTATCGAACAACCAAAGCGTGATGTTAAAAAAGATGGTTTTGTTGGGGCACAGTCTGCACAGGATGATGCAGCTGTTGGACAAAACAGCAACGCAACAATGGCTTACAAACTATTTGATGTACCAGCTCCAAACGTAGCTGTTGTGATGAATATGTCCTGGTGGGATCACGCTGCAACGTTCCGGCTGTATTTCCGCTATGACACACCGCCAACAGAGGAGCTGTATGACGATATGAAGATGGTCGAGGAGGAAGACATTCCTCTCGCTTGGCATCGAAACAAAAACAGCTCGCAAACGTTCAGTCCGAATATCCAGACACGGAAGGGGAAACTCTACGTCGGCATACAGAAAGCAGGTCATGTATCTTTATTTATTTATTTATCAATCGTGTAGGGTAGTCCCTTTAGTCATCTGATTTCCAAGGGAGTTTTTCAACTTAACAATAATCACATAACAAAAAACGTAAGTAATCGAACATAGGTAATAACTTATCTGATTAACTCAAAATAAGTTAAACACTAAGAAATTAAAATCATTTATTACAGAACCTCATCACATCACAAAAATAATCATATGAATAGAAAAGAAGAAAACATGAACATAAACTTAGAAATCTAAATTGAATCCAACTTTGACAAACAAAATACTAGATCATTTCGTCTTTTGATGTCTTAGAAAGAGTATGTAAACAAATGACAATAGTATACGGAAAGTTAGTCCATGTTAGATGAGCATGTGCCAGTAAAGGGGCATTTTTTACCACGTGGAGAACATCATACAATTTCTTTTGTTTGATATCAGATGGACTGATGATTAGCTGTGATATCTTGTAGTAAAACAGTTTGTAAAATACTTTATCTCTGGCATTTCTACAGAATCTCCCACTAGTCTGCAAACTGTACCATCGCCAAGAGATTTCACGCTTCATGCATCAATGTTGGCTTGCAAAAATTGGGATCATACTTCAGAGCAGTGGCAGGACACAGACTGTGGGGTGAGGCTATTTTGAAATATTTACATTTGATTTTATCTGAAAAAAATGTAAGTTTATTGAGTTGAGTTTCCCTCAAATTGAGCTAATCTTCCATGGCGCATACATAAAAAACATACAGCAAAAAAATGCATAAACAGATACAATAACATACAGATTAGACTTACAAATACAAACATTAAGTCTAAAATCCCAAAGTGAGGTCAGAGGGCACATATGTGATGTACACTAAAAACTATTATGATCCGTATAATTGGTCTATCATCTTCTTGAACAATCGTGTATCAGAGAATCTTACAATCTCTAGGTAACAGATTCCACAGCTTTACCGATCTATAAGTGAATGTTCTCCTTTAACTGTGCATTGATGTTTGCAATTAAATGATGATTGTTGCAAAAACACAAAATACAAAGCTATGTCTCACATCGAATCATACACGTTTTATGCTTTTAAACATCAGGTCCAAGTGAAACTCTCTGATAGTACCATCAGATGCAACTGCAGCATTACTGAGCCAAAGGCAATCATTGCTGCCTCCTTGCGCCTTCTTCCGAATACCATTAATTTTGAAGACAGCTTCAAAGATCCCGACAACCTCCAAAGCAACAACCTTGTCTTCTACACGGTTATCATCGAATGGGCTCTCTATCTTATAATAATAATTATTATCAACGTAGACTTTCAGCGTCTTCGAGCTCGAGTGAGTACACCCAAGCTTATCGTATAAGTAGTTGTCATTACTATGGTCACATTTTCCTTTGCTACAGTTTTTTTCTGTGGTTTTAGGGCGTTGTCACATAGGTCGTGCGACCGTCGTACGATCGCTAATTATACGTTTTCTGCAACGTTCAATTGTCTTAAAGCTTGGTACACAAAATGCTATTTTCGGTCACAGCCAGATTGAAAATCCTAAGGCATCAAAATCGTACGACGATCGCACGACCTATGTTACCGCGCACTTAACCTCTACATCCTTTTATCACCAGGGAAATGTTATTCAGCCTTCAGCAGAATTTGGAAAGAAAAGGCAGTTACCGTTGCTGTCCGTCCTCCCCCCGGACAGGATGCCAGCCCCATACCTCTACCAGATCACCGTCACCACCGGATCCATGTTTGCAGCTGGTACCTCGGCAAGAATCGGATTCCAAGTGTTCGGATCAGATAGCAAAACATCCGGCAAGATGATAAACCCTGGTGGAGAAGTATGTCTGAGTACAAATGCTATGACTGTTTATAAAAAACATTTATTTTTGCCGAAACTTTGTTGAAACTTTGTCATGTGTTCCGGAAAGTTAGATATCTAGGTTATAAGATACACGATGTAGCAGTTATTCAAGCAACTGGATATGATTTTGGAAACGGTCAGACGTTTCAGGAAGAATCCATGGCCAGTACCTTTCATCAGCGAAAATTTGTCTTTACCTCCTTTACAGACCAATTCAATCATAGTTAGGGTATAAAACTTGCTTTTCAACCGACCTCCTTACTTAGAGTCACTGACGAAAGATAGTGGATGTTATCTGTAACGTCTGACCGTTTCCAAGATAATATCATCCTTATATATCTGTTATTTGCCATCTTTTGCTTCATTATATAGCTGTATCATATATGCCACTATCCAATTTTTGCAGGCCTTGCTACGAGGTGGTACTTATGACGTCATCATGCCGTTGAAGACGTCACTAGGAGATTGGAACTGCGC
>NW_023365762.1:340853-342669 GCF_000003815.2 Branchiostoma floridae
GATATGTAATGAATAATCTTTACGTATGTACGTATACGGCTCGTTCTCATTGAAATGCGCAAATTCTACCGACTCTTAAGATTTTAATGGACTAGTTAGACTGTAATATCCAATGGGACGAAAATTTTCGACTAACCAGCACAGGTCTTTGTCAAGGACTAAACAATCCACTGCTGTCGTGACGTCACGTTATGCAAGTAGAACACGTGACTCAGTATACAGTGGATCATAGGTTCCAGGAAGTCTATGGCGCCCACCGTCAATACTTTTTCGAAATATTTATTATGGTTTTACAGCCACCGATGATACCCCACTCCCTAAGACGGCTGTCACATAAGAAAATTAACATGGGGAATCTAGATGATGTATTTCTTTAAAGCCTAAAACACATCTAAGTGAGAACGAGAGATGATTTGTGACAAAAAAGCGTAACACTAAAGGAAGTTTTTTTTTAAATCTAGATAGATTGTTTTATGAAATATGATTCATCCAAAGAGGTTGGCTTAAATGTATTTTTCCAGGATCCAGTTTCACCAAGTCAGAACGCCTGTCCTGTTGCTGGGCAGTCTTCAGTAGCATCATGCTATCTACTGCCATGTGGTACAGGGCTGAGGAGGGTTTCCTGACCAAAAACACTGTCTATGATTTGGGATTTATGCAAATCACGCTCCAAGTAAGACAACAGTTCCTTACTCCTGGGCTGACCAATCAAGATTTGAATCTGCCAATCAGAATATGTCATTCGGAACCTGCCAATCAAAATCTGCCAATCTGAATCTGTCATGTTAGTACGATGGCCTACAAGGAATGTTTCACAAAGTCTCAGTCTTCCCGAAAGCTATTCCCAATTTACTGAATTGTCCATAAGGTTTAAGTTCCCTTAGCATTAGATTTATTTTCAAACTGACGTGGGCATCGTATTGTGCAGAAACGCCACATAGGTAGAACGAACCTCGATGGCATTTTTGTATGCTGTACGTTTAAAGTCTTGGTTTTGCAGTCTCAAGTTCTTTGTTAAACAGTATTTTTGTCTAACGAACTTTGTGTCTTTTATAAACAAGGAGCTGTACAACAGCGTGATGACTGCTGTTATTGTGGCACCTGTTGCCTTGGTACCGGCATACCTTTTCCGGGTGGAGAGGCCAGCAACAATCTCGGTTCCAGGAATCCGACGTAACTCTAAATATGGTATGTTTTGGCTCATGTTCTTTAACATCTACCGAACATCATCTAAACATTGAATCAAAAGACAATTATGAATCACACAATAATAACTATGTTCTGGAATCTAAAAGCTGAAATATTAATTCTAAGTGATGAATGTCTGAATTATCAAAACCATAATGGTGCACATGCCATCAAGCATAATTTGATAGTATTTTATATCGTTATATATATGTATATCATATATATTTCTTTTTTATCATTTCTTAAAATTTAAAATGTTTCATTAAGCATATTGTGACATGTCATTATCAATAGAATTGAAACTGAATACAGAAAATATTAATCTACATGTGTAATGTCAAATCCCATCATATAGGCATCGACCAAGCATTTGAGCCGTTTCCTCTATTGTTTCTGTCTTTGCAAATATTGCTTTCATGATTTTCAAACACGATTTACACTTGAGTGACATTTGCATACGATCCTTAGGACTTAGTGAATTAACACGTTCAACCGTTCAGATTTTTCTACTTAGTGTTACTTGTATTGAATTGTTCTCTCAGTTTATTTTAGTGACGTTGAATAATAGTGATGGGTGTCACTCGAAACGTCCGTTTGTTATCCAATGTAGAGATTGAACTATTGTCTG
>NW_023365762.1:342769-373290 GCF_000003815.2 Branchiostoma floridae
AGATCGTGTGTCACGTGGTCAAAAGTACATGCGTGGGTTTATAGTGGTCACGGTTTCCGTTGTGTCGTCGTTCTTTGTCATCATGTACAGTCTTAACTGGGATGAAGACAAGAGCAGATCGTGGCTCAAAACCTTCTTTTTGTCATTCGGGTTGTCAAGTCTCATCGCCGAGACTGGCCAGGTAAGCTTTAAATTTTGTTAAGGTGGTATCTCACTGCACTTGGGGCATCAGTGCGGCACTGCGGGGTTTGAAAGATTACTCAGAGATAAGGAACGGATGTTCTTACGTTTTGTGTATTTCATTGTCTTCTAAGTCATAATTTTACGTATTACGCAATATCTCAATTATTAAAAAAATCGGCAAAAATAGCACAACAGTGCCGCAGTGAACGAACCTCGCAGTGCCTCACCAGTGACCCAAGTGCAGTGAGATACAATCTTTAGTGTTTCCGCTATGATAAATTTCTATCGTTCAGCTAAACAGTATCAGTTGACGGATAGAAGAGTTTTCTTTTACACAACCAGTTATTATTACCTGCAGACGTATCGATGCCTATCAGACATCTTCCTCAGAGCTTCTAACTGGAGTTCTGCTTCTCGTCGCTATATGTAGCCCACGAAGGTGGCACTTTTGCGACGAGAACATCGGCTACATATAGCGACGAGAAGCATAACTCCAGTTAGAAGCTCTGTGGAAGACGTCTGATAGGCATCGAAACGTCAGCAGGTAACTAAGTGGTTGTGTAAAAGAAATCCCTACTACTCTATGACGTACCAACCTGATGAAATCATTTTGGAAGTATCTGTTTGCGATTCGGCTCTTGAACTTTTGAAGCTAATGGCATCTTGACTTTTGTCTACCCACAGGTATGGATCTTGGCGATTCTGTTTGCATTGATTTGTAACCAGAGATCCTCGAACAAACAAAACACGTACAATATCAAGAAGGAAGAACTTCAAGGACACCTTTGGCACCATAAAGGTAAACTGTCTTGCATTACCTTTGAAATGATGCCTTTAATTGTAGAGTTGCATTGAATTAAGTCTTATTGTTTGCAAAATAGACTAACTGGTATCCGTTCAAAGGGGGAATTTAAAAAAAATTATCAAATAAAGAAAGAAAACTTATCATCTCCTTTTCAGTCCGGCTTCCGAAAAGACTTCCAGACAAGTGATAACATTTTCGTTTTAAAAACTTTTATCGATCAACAGACAACTGTACCTAGAGGAACATTATATGCTTGTTTTGTAGATTTCAGGAAGGCTTTTGATTCGGTTTGGAGAAATGGGTCATTTTACAAACGTTTATCTTCTAGTGTAGGTGGAAAGTTCTTAAGTAATCTTTAATTGACTCATTGAAATAATGATGTTTGACTTTTTAGCTCCAAAGAAGGTGTGCCTACCCGTTACGGCATCCACAGCTAGAATGAAGATCAAAAATGAACAACGACGGAAGTTTTTCAACGTGGTGAAGGAGTATGTCCTCCTGTTCCTGTTTGTTGTGGTCCTGTTCTTCATCAGTCATCACGATAAAGACCCGTCTGCTTTCCACGCATCGCAGACGCTGTCAGCCACTATACTTGAGGACTACGATTCGGTAGGCAACATTCAAAACACTATAATCAGTTTTTTATCGAGTGTATTGTTAAGATCTGTCACACTTAAAACACGACAAAACATGTAAATTCTGTTTTGAAACTAAACATCTCGGTGATATGATTAACTGTTTTCTGAAATCCATATTTGACCCTATTCATTCTCTTCGCCAAGAAGAGTATGAGATTGCTGACTTGGGTCTGTATGTAGGTCAACAGCATATAACTCGAGAAATTGTGGATGGAACTTTGTGATTTTTGGTAGGTGTGTAGCAGTTGTCGAAAGGAATGCCAAGTTTGAAAACGGTTTACCTGGCGTTTTCCTACGGTACTGCAGCGAGCTTGGTATGTTTTTTGCGGTTTGTTTTTGGCAGCATAAGTCAAAATCTAGCTGGGCGATTTTCACGAAACTTGGTAGGTGTGTAGCGGCTTTGGAGAGGAAGGTTAAGTGCGAAAATGGTTTACCTGGCTCTTACCTATGGTGCTGTAGCGGGATTTGTATGTAAGTGCGTTTGTCTGTATGCAAGATAACTCGAGAACCCTTGAATGGATCCTGACTATATTTGTTAGGTGGATTGGGGTTAGGAAAACAAAGGTCAAGTTTGATAAGAGGCACCCTTGTGGCTGCCTAAGGTACTGCAGCAAAACTTTTAATTTCGGCACTTCGTGTTCTGGACATGCTGTGGTCATGATTTTTGAGTGGTAGATAGCCCTTGGAACAGAGAGTAAGTGCTGTGAGTTTGGACCCCCTAGCGACTTTTTGGGAACTGCAGGCACCGATTTCCCGTTCAACTTTGGATGAGGATAACTTGAGAAACGTTTAACAGATCATCAGGATTTTTCGTATGTAGATAGAATGAGTGATGACTTATACAATGTAATACTAATTATGCAAATCAGTAGCTAATTGGCATACTTATGAGGAAAGTTCATAAATCCATGCCAACAGCATATAACTCAAGAAGCTGTGTATGGATTTTCATGATATTTAGTATTTAAGTAGCGGCTGCGGAAAGGAAGGTTGTGTTCGAAAATAGTTGACGTAGCATTTTTCGTTAGGACGGTAGCGGGCCGAGTGTGTGCGTCCTTTTGTTTGTGGAATGCATAACTCGAGAAGCCTTGAAAAAATCCTGATGATAGTTGGTAGGTGGGTAGGGGTTAGGAAAACGAAGATAAATTATGATAGTGGGCCCCCTAGCGGCTTCCTAAGGTACTGCAGCAAAACTTATTAATAGAAATAAACTGTGCTCTATATATCTCATTTTGACCTATATCTATGGACACAGCTGTTATACAGATGGTTTGCTGGAGGACGCCCTTACACTGGGGACAAAGTCTAAATTGACAAGCATGAAATTCTGATTGACCAGGGATGCTACCAGGTCATCTGTCAGGTCACAGTCTGGTTTTGGTAATGTTTGTGTGTTTGTGAGGAACACAGTTCATGCAGTCATTTGCTATTTAGTAATACATGAATAAGACCTGAAAGTCTTAAATAAAGGCATGATTATTTGGCGAAGAGATGGGTTCGTTGAACTCTAGTTACTCTTTCTTTCAGATCACGACTGCTGAAGAGTTCTGGACGTGGACTGAGGAGATCCTCCTGCCTGTTTTGTACCCGTCGTTCTGGTACAATGGGTGGAATATGAAGTATCTAGACCGACAGTTTCCTCTTTATACAGAAGCATTCAAAATCGGTCCACCTCGTCTCACTCAACTTAGGGAGGCACCAGGTATGATTCAAAAGCTCTTATTTCTTATACTTGAACTGTTAGAAATTGTATTTTTCAATGTTGAACATTAAAATATCAAGATGGCATTATAAGTTAAGTTTAACCATTCTGCTTTCAAATTCTCATATGTGCTTAGCTCGAATTAAAGATAGTTTTACCAACAGTTTCTAAGAATGTTGATAATAAATTTTCCATCTGCATATCCTAGAGACTTTACATTGTTTTGTTTTTTGTTCCATTCATGTTATATCGATTAGGAGGCATTCGAATTATGGACTGAATAAATCACGTTTTAGTGTTTCAGACACTAAAATAACATTTCTTTTTGAAAATTTGAGGTACTTTTGCATACGATCCTAAAAAGTTAGTGGCTCTAAGAGTGATGGATGTCACTCGAAACGTCCGAAAGTAAATCTCCGTTTTTATCCAGTTGTAAAAGACTTTAAGATGTTTAACCTTCATAAACGTAAAACAGCATTTGTTACATTTTATAGACGCAATGGCAACGGACGACTCTGATAATGGATGGAAATTTGTAACTGGAAAAGCTACATCTGCAAGTTGGCAATTCAACGTTACCGACATAATGGCATACAATGCGGAATACACTTCAGGATACTACATAGAGCTTTCATCTGTTCTAAGTTCAACGATAACACTCTTCGCCAATCTAAAGAACAACAAATGGATCGACGAGCATACAGACTATCTACTTTTGGACTTGTCTCTGTACTACCCAGCTCCAAAGCTGTTTAGTAGTCTAAAACTTACTGTGCAGCAAGAAGACATCGGCCATCTTTCTACGTCTGCAACCGTTGCAACACACAGGCTGTTACAGTTTGAAACTACCAACGATTACGTCATGTTGTTTTTCTATATCGTCTTCGTGTTGTTGTTTTTCGTTAATCTCATCAAAGAAATAGTCATCTTTAGAAAGGAGGGAAGAAAGTTTTTCAGTTCTCTGTGGAACATCTTAGCTTTAGCGAGTGTAGTTGGATGTGCAACTGCTATTTGTATCTTTGGAATAAGGTACCACTTTGCATCTGCAGCACTGGCCGAATTGGATGAGGCTATAGGTGAATGCCCTAATATACTCAATATTAAGTTCTATTACACTAAAGCAGATTCAAGCGTTTTTAAATATTCAGTATGTTCTGATATGCCAAAAAGTATGTTTGAAATGCGAGAATAATCAAACGTCTTCATATGTGAACTTTATTGCACGACAATTGTACATGGTACAGTGTATGGCAACAGCTATTATACACAATGTACAGTACAAAATGGGTGTATAGAGTAAAACTTAACATCCTAATGAACATAACAATAAGGGGTAATACAAGTCTTTGATATAATATAACAATCAAATAAGGCTAATCATGAGTTTCGGTATAATTTTTGTAATTTCTAATAACAAAGTTCATATAAAAGGAGCTTAAATGGTTGGCATGTGCACTTTGTTTACAGACGCTTACGTCTTTAACACCTATACCATAACTTTTTGTTTTTAGGCGAACTTGGAATAGATCAGTATGTAGATTTGAGCTCTGCTTTCTGGTGGGATGACGCCTTCAAGACCGTGCTGGCCATTGTACTGTTCATCACTACACTGACGTTACTGCGAGTTGTCCGCTTCAGCAAAACCATCGCCCATTTCATCGCCCTGCCAGGCGCCATGAAGAACGAATTGTTCGGCTTCTCAATCATAACCGCCATAGCCTTTATGGCTTTCAGCTGTTCAGGTAAGAGTTTTATTACATTGACGAAATTTGGAACTCTGATTTTCCTTCACAATCGATAAAAGCACGTTGATTTTAAAACTAGTCGATGTACGCAAGTCTCGAAGCAAGTCTCGACCAAGTTCTCGCAACTCTCGCGAGACCAAGGTCACTCCGTGAATAAGATGGACTGATAGCCATCGGTCGAGGAAGAGTATTATGTCTCATCTAAAAAGTAGTCACTGCTTGATAAAAATTCTATCAACTGTGCACATACGTGAGTAATGGATCTCTTCAACGAAAAAATTCTCGAAAATTATACAGTTACATTGTATAACTTACTGCATCACGGTGAATATTTTTTGAATAGCTTTTGAGTCGACTTCAATTTTTTTTTTTCGTTTTACACAGAGACATTGGTCTTTGGGACGCATTTGGAGGCTTACAGTGATATTTTAAACACCGTGCTGGAATTGTTTACGATGTTCTTAGGAAGGTAGAGGCAATATTTTCCAAAAAGAAGCTATGCTATATACATGTAGTTCCTCGTACACCAATATGAAGCGTTTTTTTTGTATATCTCCCATCTTTGTTGTATATAGTTTGTTGTATATATACATATATATATATATATATATATATATATATATATATATATATATATATATATATATATATATATATATATATGTATATATGTAATATAAAATCATTACAAAGCGTAAAAACAAAACATGCAGCTTATCTTTCAATAATATATCAATAATTGACATAAACAAAATGTTATCAACTGTAGTTAAGGGGGAAAAACCTCTGGTCTCTCCGGTATATCTTATCGCCTTTTGTATATTATAATTTGTATTATGATTATGTGCAAACAAACGCTAAACAAAAACAATAAAAAGTACTATGAGTAAACATTGACTATGTCATGTAGGTGACGAAGTTTTAACCCCATGGTAATTGTTTTTCAGTTTCGTTGCTGAAGAAATCTTAGAGTCGAACCAATATGTCGGCCCAATTTTCTTCACATCTTTCATGATACTGATGTTCATAGTACTCGTCAACTTCCTGGTGACCATCATCTGTGATGCCATTGCCTCTGGTGTCTACGTTGCCCATGACCATGACCAAGAACTGGCTGACTATGTTTGGAGAAGTTTCCATGAAATTTTCGGGATCCACGTTCCTCCGCCGGCTGACGTCATGACAGGTGAACGATATCTATAGAGTACAAAAATATACCATTTTACAGTAGAGGCCGTTTAATTGCACACCCAATTGCCAGCGCATTTCGTGCAATTATCCGGGTGGTGCAATAATCTGGAGTTATTTAGCTGGACCGCACTAGTTTGCGATTTGGGGATTCTGTGCAAATAACAGAAGTGCGCGATTATCCGTTGTGTAATTAACTGGCTTCTACTGTATTTATCTATTTTCTGCCATTTATATCCAGGGTTGTCCACCTCAGTGATTGACATTTTACTACAAGTAATGTACATACAGTGACATGCAAGCAGAAAATTTACCTACAATTCATGAAATGAATGAATAATAATGGTCCATTCCTAGTCACCACAAGGGTATTTATACAATAATTGTAATGAATTTGCATTATTTTGAATAAAAGAATATTGAAGCCACAACAATTATTCATTTTTTCCAAAAAGGCAATATGGAAATTTGGATCTATTCGGATTCATTTGAATATTTTGGAAACATTTTGAAAGAGATTGCCCCAAAACATCTTTATTTAGATAATATTTAAACAGTGATAATACAAGATATAAAGAGACAAGCTATAAAAAGCTCACAGCAGACAATGTCAATCAGATAATAACGGATTACAACGTCCACTATATGAAAGTGTCTTACTGAACAATGATTAACTTAGAGAGATAAGTTCGACGTCAAATTCCTTCTATATCGCCTTTCTTTCTGTCTGTAGCCTTTTGCGATAGCCACAGACTAGTTGGGCAGCCCTGACTGTGCGTGTTGAATACCCGAACGAATAAATGAATGAATTAGTTCAAAGAAAGGAAAAAAAAAGCAACTGCATTTCTAAAAGGAAGCTGCAAGTGGCCGCAAACAATATCAGGCGTTTAAAAATATATTGTAAACAAATAATTCTTGCAAATGTTACTTCATTTATTTTGTACTCATTTCCCACAATTTTGTGTTATACCAAGACTCGATACTATCAGAATTTTTGGCTTTATGCAGTACTTTTCAGTTTGAAATACGACTTTCAGACGACACTGAAAACCTGTGGGACTTCTGGGCATTTATACCACACAATGGAATGATGTATTTCAATTTATCGTGTTTCTTTTCATTCTTCTACAGATGAAATGAAAGAAGCCAAGCTGAATGCAAACTTGCAAAAGATCGAAGAATCCTTAGATGAAATCTTAGACGTGACGCGCTGTCTTAAGGCACACGGCAGAGTTGATACGCCTTCATCGACTTAATCGTTCAAGATGTCAATGCGGTCTATAGGTGGTATCTCACCGCACTTGGGGTACTGGTGCGGCACTGTGGGGTTCGTTCACTGCGGCACTGTTGTGTTATTTTCGCCTATTCTTAATAATTCGGATACTTCGTAATACGTAAAAGTATGACTTAGAAGACAACAAAATTCACAAAACGTAAAGAAAATTTGTTCTTTGTCTCTGAAATTCGTTGAGTGATCTTTCGAACCCCGCAGTACCGCAATGGTGCCCCAAGTGCAGTGAGATACCAGGGACCTATGGGTTCTTTTATCGTCAGCTCCATCTGATATCCAAGACAAACCATTGAAAGATGGAATAATGGAACACCCAAATATGACTTATCACAGAGCAGGGCAGACAATTAGGAATAACAGAGCCTAGGGGTGAGTACCGGTATGAGTAAAACCGTTTCCTCTTGTTGGAGCGGTCCGAAAAAAAACCGGATGTTGGACCGATTCGAAAATGAACAATAAGTTATACCAACAGGTGTTCACGTGTTTTGGGGGCTTACAGGTCCAAGCAAATAACAAGAGCGAAGTAGAGGAGAGTTGACAGTCATTTTACCAGCAAGGTTTCCACAGCCCCCAAAAATGCAGTTAGAGGTATTTTCATGAAGATAGGATTTCAAAACGCCAATGAACGTCGGATACTCCACCTAACAGAATCCTTTGTTATGCGAAATGGACCATTGCTTAATTTGAGTATGATAAGTTCAGCGATAATTAGATCCAGGTTCAGGTCCGGACCTGGACCAGATCCTCTGGACTTGGACTAGACCTGTACCGGTACCCATCCATAACAGACCTGGACTTGGACTAGACCTGTACCGGTACCCATCCATAACAGAAACACTAGCAGAAGAACAAACATGTTTCGTGTTCAATAACATAATTAGTCAAAACTAATTCTTCGCTGTATGAAAAGGGCTTTTAAAAACATAAGTTATAAACATTTGTTGTGCTATGCAGTCTTGTATCATTGGCAATTGATTAAATGTAACATAACATTGATATTTAATCTGGTGCATATATCTAACTATAGTTGCACGTACCACATCAGATTTGTCGGTAACGTGAATGATAGAACTTAATATATATACAGTATTTTTTGTTTCATAGTTACAGCTAAAATATACATCTATTTGTTTGTTTCAAAATATGTATTTGATTGAGTCCAAACTATTGTATGTTTCTAGTTAAATGGACTTTGTGATAAAACAAAACTTCTTGTATCATTTTAGCATGGTTTACTCTTTATCAAGGCTATTCGTTTATACTGCTTAATGATGCTTATGCAATGCTTAGTTGATAGTAATAGTGTTAAAGGACCATAACATTACAATTTCATATTAACATAGGCATAACTGTTTGTGGATATTGCGTTTTATTGTAATGCTATATAAAAGAACCCACAAACAGAAAAAACGTACTGTACTATATAGAGTTTCTAATATTTTCAAAATCTGAACTCATTCATCCATTTATTCATATCTACATTTGATTCACTCGAAGGAAGTTTGACTCATCTCACACTGCTACAGAGAGAAAAAAAAAATCACATTTTATTGTTTCACCATTTGAATACTAATGAATTACTGCGAAACCCTAGTCTTTATTGATATTCTATAACATATGGTTATTCCATAATGTATTTCACGTCTATAACCCTTTTTACAATGAATTGATCATGACTTTACCTTGATTGACAATATTGCTCTCAAATGCCTATAACACTGTATTAAAGGCATTTCAGAGCAATATTGTCAAATTACATGTCCACACAAAACGCCATTGAAATGCTGTTACTTTTGAAACTCTGACTTCAGATCTAAAGATAACTGCCTAAAAGTGATTATATGTTTCAATCTAGCATTCTAAATTAACAAGCTAAAATTCATGTTTCTTTTAGATAATCTTATTCACAAATTTCTTTGTTGTATTTGACGTATTTAGCTGATTGTAATAAATAGGAATTGTATATGTACAGTTGCAAACACTGCCTCAACTGTTTTTCGTCCTTCAAAATACCAGGTCACATTCGTCGCACGATTGCCGTACGATGACAAACTGAAGACATTCTTATAGCTGTCGTATATATGTCGTACAATTAAAAATCATCTGTCTCGCTAGGGTAAAGAAAAGACAGCTTTCTTCTGTTACAGCATGTTTGAAAATTCTATGATTTTAAATCGCACGACGGATAACGACGTAGCCTGTGTTTACACAATCTCTCGCTGGCTGTGGTTTAATGGTGGCAATTATAAGGCCGGCCGCTAGGAGCGCGATTTTAGTTAGGCTAGCTAACGACGTTCTTTTTCCTACGTCAGTGACGCTAAGATACTATACAGTACAATTACATGTGTGGGGCACTAAAACACTTGATATATAAACACATCTAACGCTAGTTCGCCTTTATCCGCGGGGTAACCTTTATCCGTTAACGTTGTCTTTAAAAGCAGCACATTAAGGAGTATTATGTCTGTGGACTGTGGTTTCAAATTTGCAATATTTTCAAAATGTTCTGATTTGAAACCACCGTCCGTCGACTTCATATCCCTAAATACGATTTTTTTACAAACAACGGATATAGGTCACCTTTGGATTAAGGTGAACCAGCGTTACAACGTCTGATAATTGATCGAACGAAGAAAGTACATATTATGATAATGATTTAGGCCCGAAGGCTCATTGCAAACAAAGTAAAGAAGTGGTATACCGAAGTGTATACTTAACAAAAAATATAATTAGATTAAAATTAGAATGACGTTCTGAAGCCATTTCAATTTAAACTATGTGAAGAGTTTGACTTTTACTCATACAGTAGAGGATGTATACCCAACATTTTGTTGTTCTTCAAGTTTATACAGTGCCCCCACTACCCGGGAATACTTGGTTAAGGAACCTAAATACAAGGTTGGAAATTTCCTTTTTTTCAGAATTATATTGTGAACATTCATTGATAATTAATGTTTAGTTCATTTCCACTGCTTTCCCTATACAGTATTTACATGTTCTCTCGTTAACATATAAGTAGAACTAAACAAAGACGCCAACTATGAAGCAGGAAAGTCCCTAATATAATAAAGACCTTTTCCACGAAGATTTTAGGAAGCAATGTGTTGTGCCAAGACTCCAACTAATACCATGGGCAATAGGCCTCGGAATTGTGTTTTTTGTTGAGTAACAGGAACCCCGCCGCGCGCTGTCTGCCACGGTAGTCCGCCGTGTACCGCCAATCCGGAAATGCCTCCTCAGATGCTCCCGTCAAAGATTACTATCTTCTTAGTGCGAGTATTTCCCGTCATCCTTTGCGCCGCCTTTCCCCTAACTTCGCTCGCCGCGCGGCTTCGCCGCGCTCTAAATCGGCTACGCCGATTGGTCGGCTTAGCCGACCTTCGGGTGGAAAAAATCCTGCGCCGATTGGTCGGCTTCGCCGACTTCCCCGACCTTCGGGTAATCCCCAACCCCGGCAATGCTCAGCGATACGGTGTACGGGCGAATCAAAGACAATTCCTTGGCCTACCGCCTATGCTAATACATAATTTTCATGGTGCACACCCCAGTTCTTCCAGTGGTAGTGCGCGAAAGGGTTTCGAGGGTCTAGAGTTTACATTTCTTGTTATTTACTGCGAAATTTCAAATGGATAAAAAGCGTAGGAAGTGGTGTGTTCTTTTGTGGAAATTGTGTTTTTGCCTGAGCCTCACTTCCGGGTATCCGTACGCTGGAAACACCCACTAATGACGTCACGGAAACTAGTGACGTCATCACTGTTATGACGTCACGGAAAATAGTGACGTCATCACTGCGTCTTACTGCGCCTGCGCCGGAAGAGAACGTTCCTCATGTTGAGAATCTTGGAGCGTTTCTCCATGGCTTCCAGATGCTTCAGGAACTCACACTTCACCTCGCGGATTAATCTGCTGAACACACTGGCCACGCTGTCGTATCCATCCGCCACGGAAATCTGAAAAAAAAACACAAAAAAACAATTTGAACAAATTTGGAGATATTCTGGATCAAGATCTAACTTCTAAACATTGTAGTAAGTCTATGGTGCCCCCGTCTCTGCATAACGTGACGTTACATGCATATTAAAGCACAAGTCCTGAAAATTAACGTTTGTCTTTGTAAACAGTCATATATTCGAAATTTAGATCAATGAAGCCACGGAAATTCAATTGCGAGCCTTTCACCATTTCCACACTTCCGAAAAGACTGAAATTTTTGCAATTTCAGTTTTTTTTCACGGAGATTGAAAGGCTTGAGCAAACAAACTAACAAAAAATACAAAACAAACCTCAAAGAAAGGACATGATAGTTCCCCGGCCAGCTCCTGCCCCTCGGCACACCGGACGGTCCTGCTCCGGTCCAGGTCCCGCTTGTTGGCCACGATAATCACTGGGATGCCCAGGGTCTCCTTAGCGGCGTCTATCAGCCTCTTGATCCGCTTGACGGCCGAGAAACTCTCCCTGGAAAAAGTGGCAAGGGCAGTTCACTTATCTATATGAATATCTAAAGGCTTTAAATTTGGGGTCCGAAGCCCTTGTAGGCACCAATGTTGTAAAGTCACTTAACACATATTACCTCAATCGAATCAGGTGAAAATGAGCATTTTAAAGCTTCGATTAGGGACATCCCAATGGATGAATGACTTTATTGCTCAGCGATTCATCATTGCACAAGGTACAATGTATGGCAACCAATAACAACTAGCTATATAGATGATGGTACTACGAGGCTACATACAAAACATCAAAATACTAGCTAGTCTTGCATCTGAAATGGATGAGATGTAAAGCTGGAAGTACTGTGTTTTCGGAGAGTATGCCAATTTTGTACCTCAAACATGGTAGAAGATGAAGTGCACTTCACTGTTGATTGCGATATGTATGCGAATGATAGAAATACTCTAGTCCTATTTAGCTATATAGAAAGTAGATTCCCTCATTTTAGACACATGAGTAGCACTGACAAGTTTATATTTCTCATGCGTTTTGACAAACCGACAATAGCGAAACCCATACAGTCCTACATTTTCACCATTACCAAGAAGCGAGAAGAAGCCGAACTTTTGTGTTAGACTAGATTTGTGACAATTTTATATGTATATATTCTGACTTGTTGTGACCTGTACTTAGCTCGTTTGGGCAAATTGTGCAATAAAGGTCTTCATTCATTCATTCAATTAAAGAACCCGCCACACTTATGGAAAGAAGAAGGGGGGGGGGGGGGGTCCTGCCCAGTGTGAGCGGATCAAACCTCACTGTCAGTCTTACGCAGGTGTACCTACTACAGTTAACGGTTTACCGGTTATGCAAACAAACAAACAAACAAACAAACCTGTCCGTGACCGAGTACATGATGATGAAGCCATCTCCCCACTTGATGGAAGCCTCCAGACTCGCCTTTTCGTTTTGATGCTTAAATGAAGAGAATTTGTTTAACTTAAGGAAAAAGAGCAGACACTTGAAGAATTTCTCTTCGAATCCACCCTTGCTTTCTTTACTGGCAAAACCAAATGCACTCTGTAGCAATTCGAATAATCAAGATCGTTATATTTGCACCTTTCTATGATCATGACGTCCAAGGTTCAACGTTGACAAAACAAGTAATCGTAGATGGTAGACTTCACTGCTCATATTATAAGCGCCCTCTAGTAAGATGTACAGGAACTGCACGGCGCATATACTAGTATGCATAGACACACAAGCAATTCCGGAGAGGAGACAGGGGACTAAAATGCCTATTGATACAGCACAACATGTTCTGCTGCCCCTACGGATGATTAATTAGCCTATGACTGATTAAAAGGCTATGGGACGAACGAACGAACGAACACAAGCAATTCAGCCAAAAGTAACATTTAACTGAAGTGTATCAATCGTAAACCTAGTAGTAGTAGTTATGTCCATTAGGGAAATGTATGGATTTTTCTATCAAGAGATAATGTATGTACAGTCAAACCACTACAAGTGATCATCCCTACCTAAGCACCACCTTAACCTGCCAATGTGACAAACATATCGAGTTTATTATGTTTGCCTGTCCTCCTTACCTTTCTCGCTGTGTCGAGTATCTCTAAGTGGATGGTTTCTCCGTCTACCACAGTATCTGTCGTGTAGGTCGACTCTGTGTAAGGAAAAACAATGAATGAATTGATTAATCTATTATCTTTATTGCGCACATTTTGCACAACCAACCTAGTTCTTCTCAATTACTTGGTAATGGTGAAATTGTAGGCTTGTGTGGGTTTATCAATGGCCAGTGATTATCATCTGCAGTGCCGTCATTAGTCGCTAGGCTTGGCCACAGCTCTCGCCAACGATGTATGCTGTACTTCATATTCAAGCCGCTAGGAAAACGAGGCTTCGCGTTTGCAAACGATTAGCATGGGGCTTTGAATGGCTAAAAAGCACATTTTCAACTGATTTTATGGAGTAATATGTTAGGGATGTCTCTGTAGCTCAACTGCTAGCGGCTCTCACCGTTGAGCTCCTGCCAGTTTCAGTTAGTTGGTAACCGAAGACCCCTGTTTGATTCCCGAAATCAGAAAATTTCGGTTGGGGCAGCACCGTCTTTCGAAAAGGATGTAAAATAATTGTCCCTAAACATTGAGGGGTGCCTCGAGCTCGAACGACTAGCAACCCGTTCCTACCTGTAGAAATACACCATGCTACAGAAACTGCAAGGAAAAGTGTACTATTGCTGACTTTAGTTTGTCCGATTTCTACTATTTTTTTAGTGTTCGTTCGCGATTTACAACGTTGGCTAGGTTCTCTTGTGCCGGGAAAGGGAGTCTGACGAGGAAGGGAGTATGCTGTGAAAGGGAGTTTGCCGTGATAGCGAGTTTTGCCCTGTCCAGTCTTCGCTGATAATCGTGAACCAGCCCCGTTCAAAGACTGCAACGGAGTATAGCTAGTAGTGGTTACCGACTCTATACAGCATAGCAACTGGTTTTCTCACACATGTTGACCCAGGCTTTCTGATTTACACAGAGGTAAGGACTGTGTCAACATTGTAATCTGAATCGGTTTCTTCAGTAGTTGATTCCGAGGTGTGCCTTTCTCACTCATCAGGGGTAATGAGGTCAAACAGTATCGCCTCATCACTGTGATACTGAAATAAGAGAAGCACTGTGCAAACCTCTATCATTAAAGCCCTCGGCACAAATTAAGAACTGAGCTCGGCCGACGTGCCTGCGAGCTCAAAATGGGCATTTTCGGCACGACGTTTTTTTAGGATGCTAGACGCTCATCAGTTGGGATTTAAACCTCTGCGTCATATCAGCTGTGTACCAAAAGGTAGAAAATTACACGTACGAGAATTATATGTGGCCTCGCTGTTAAACCAGAGTTAAGCTAAGGGCACAACCCACCGTACGTACAATTTGTGCGTACGCTTTTTAGGGAGGCCACGTCCGCCACGTATTTCTGAAAACGTCGCCGCCAACGTACCGAAGCTTCAGCTGCTAGGGCGCAGTCACATAGGTCGTGCGATCATCGTACGATTTTAATGCCATTAGATTTTTAAGCAAGCCGTGACTCGCTGTTAAAGCAGAGTTAAGCTAAGGGCACAACCCACCGTACGTACAATTTGTCCGTACGCTTTTTAGGGAGGCCACGTCCGCCACGTATTTCTGAAAACGTCGCCGCCAACGTACCGAAGCTTCAGCTGCTAGGACGCAGTCACATAGGTCGTGCGATCATCGTACGATTTTAATGCCATTAGATTTTCAAGCTTAAAGCCGTGATACCCCCCTCACATTAGGCGAAAATCGATCGGACGAGTTTGCGAGCTCTAAATTACGAAGAGGCAGGACCCTGCTGCCGACGAAGAAATGGCAGAGTTCCCCCCTTCCCGTCAGGGTCATGCCTCCTCGTAATTTAGAGCTCGCAGACTCGTCGTCCGATCGATTTTCGCCTAATGTGAGGGGGGTATGACAAAACCAACCATCGACATGGATCCAAAATAGAATCTTTTTCCAAGACAGTGGAACTTTGCAGGAGACGTACATTTTTGTCCTCCAAAAGTTAGCGATTGTACGACGATCGCACGATCTACAATATGTGACCACGCCCTTACGGAAAAGACGGACTTCACTTATGTTTTAACAAAAAACAACAGTAAAATAATAAAGATACAATCAAACTGCATCTATACGCTATGAAATGAAATGAACACATGTGTTGAACAAAATAGGTGATCCAAAGTCAAACAAAATTAAGCTACCGAACGTGGCAAATGAAAGGCTACCTGTCTCTATTCATTGCCAACTTGTCCACTCTCTAATTAAAGATCTACTTGATACGAGATTGAACAGGAAACAGCGTTGTAGTGTTAGCACAGGTGTACTGGAAAATAGCGTTACCTAGGCTTAATGTAAGTTTGGTGCAGTCAAACCTGTACTAATTTAGATACCAGCTCTACATAACATAAGGACCACCTGGCTATTGTGAAAACTCTTTTCTGGTTCAGCCCCTGGCTACGAAGACGGAGTACTAGTAGTCGGCCCACCCAATAACAATAACAGTACTCCGATCATAATTTCTATCGGTAGAATCACATATTTTACCAGATCGCAATCGTAACCCGGACATAGTGAGGTTAAAGTGAATGAATGGTGTATATAATTGGTCCAGAATAAGGAGGTACTGGATTCAAATCCTGTTATGTTTCCGATCTTGTGTTCTTCGGAAAGCGATTGTCCACACTACTCCACCCAGGTGTAAAAATCGGTTCCTGACTTCGGTTGGGGAGGTAAAACGCTATGGAAGGAGAATGATGGACTTCCAATAGCGTGTTCTAGATACAGTGGATAAAAAAACCACGGCCTTTGTGGGCTTAAAGGGGCATTATACTCCAGAAGAGAGGGTCATATATCAAAATTATGTTCTGATAAATATTAATCCTAGGAAGTAATAAATGCATACTACTTCACATTGTACCATAAAGTACCCATTAGCCCCACGCGCATCAAAGACAAAAAGGATTCAGTCTTCTACTAAACTCCCTACGGAACCTCTAATATATGACTGAATACAATGTGCCTGACAATGCCAGACTATAGTTAGGTTACACTTTGTCAATTACATTTTAAGGAGCGCTAAGAAAAACAGGTTTTGCTAGATCTGTATTTTTTTATATCCACTGAGCAATTTGCCTTCTTGGTGTGCTTGGCGCTCCTCATGTATTCCAAAAAATGCACGAGAAAGGAAGTGCCTATAATAGATAATGCATGCGTAGGGTCTGCATGGGTTAAGTTAGTGTCATATTGTTTTACAAAACATACATCGCGTAATTCACCACAAGTGGAATCCCACAACGTCTGATTATGTATTAATTTATACGTTATCTATTGGAAAATAACACTCCCTTCCGGAGTGAAATGCCCCTTTAAAAAGGCTATATATGGTACTACTTACACCTACATTTACTGAATTTCCCCTGACATATTTGTGTAACACCCCACATAGAGCTCGCTGACAGTGTTTATAATTACCTAAGGAACTACAGCACTACTCAGTACGGGGTTGACCTTATTGAGGGGGATTGGATGATGGGAAACTGTTACATTGAAAGGTAATTAAATCAGTCGCCTGTACTTTGTAACAAAGCGGGTACTTAAGCCACAGGTGATGTAGTGATAGCGAGTATCAAGCAGTACACATGACACTACTGTGTCAGTCATGCTATCACACCACCCCCACCCCCAACACCGTCCCACACGATATACACGCCAATTATAGTCTAATAGAGAATTATCAGTGGTAAGGGGGAGGGCGACATCATAATCATAAGCGTACGTTGAGTCCTGGTAAATGAAGTAAATACGAGACGGAGGTTCGCCAGGCCTCCATTCGGGTGATTTAAAGTGAATCACAGACTGCAGACAAGGCACCTTCACACACCGGGGCATACTCCTTATCTTTTTCGAAAGGTGTGGTGGGTTTATCTCGCGTGGGGTGTGGCTCTCCCCAGACACGGAACCTCAATTTGACGTCCTATACGAGGGAAGTCCTTAGGTACTCATTTTTTGTGAGGAAAGTCGCGTGAAGTGCCTTTCTCAAGGGCACAAGATCGGTGACACGGCAGGGCTCGAACCCGCGGCGTGACCGTTGTACAATGATCTGGCCAATTACGCCACGCGATCTCACTGTTAACCAAAATGTGGGTTAGAATGTCAAGAATTCTTCAAGGCGTGAATCCAAACACGTTAATGTATACTCTGTAAAGATACCACCAACCAAAGATACCAAACCATGAAGACAGTTCTAACAGGCAGTTTATTGTAACGCACTTAATTTCAGTACAGTTTAATGATGTGTTCCGCCTGGGCGCTTTTCAATAATTCATAAAGGGCAAGAACCCGGGAATGACACAACCGTTGCCTTGTACGTGTGAAATTTTCTTCGTACCGTAAAAACAAATCAGTCCCGTCCAACCCTTCACACAAACCGTTTCTTTGTGTCTGACAAAACACTAACCTCTTTAATTCTCACCGTCTCGCGTGTATTTGCCGGTTTACTGTTCAAATATAACGGTCAAATATAACGAACGTGACTTCGGGATCAAATAGCGTACAAAGCAAACGACATAGAACAAAGTCGGCCTAATGTTTAGACGGAGTAAAAAAGAACAAAAAAAAAATGATGTCCCGTTTGACTCCAAGACTTGGCCTATATATTTTCAATTATCTGGCACGTCTGTAAACAAACTTTGAGTTGTGCCTAATTGGTCTACAAATCTTAGGTCGTAATAGGTGTACAGTGGCGAAAGCGGTAGTTCACCTTTATCCGTGGGGTAACCTATATCCGTTGTCAAGTCGACAGACGGTGGTTCCAAAAAAGACATGTTGCAATCTCACAAATATACCGAAGTGAAAATTTTGATTTTCGATGACAAACTTTAAGGTTTAAGCTATGCCTTATATCGTCTAGCTTTATATTATTGCTAGATAATAGTAGTTTCATGGTACTTGTACTATAAATTAAATTACACGTCTAACGTAAAAGTCATCATGGAGTCTTTGCATTACTATGCAATCACGTGGATATGACGTCATCATTGCCGGCCATATTGGATGGTTAAACCTGGAAGCTGTTTGAATTTGCATACATCATTACAGTCACGTGATTATAACATTGTACACGTTGTGCACCGGTTCAACCAATCAACATGGCGGCTGTGACGTCACCTGCATACGTCACCTCATGACTGACGCCATTTTGATTTGTTAATGAGCTTGACCTTCAAGTAACGGCATTTGTCAATATCACACCTGTACGTTCTCAAAGCCGTTATCTGAACACTTGTGTGTCTAAGGCATTATTTGCCATTGCTTTGTAACAGATTATGTTGTCAGATATCACTGATAGATTGCTTTTAATCAAGATAGCAAATATGAACAGAAGTATGTCCCCAATGTCCTTGACGGGTGAAATATTCAACACTTGTCCGTGATAAGAAAAAGTAGTCCCATTGCCTTTTTGAGGATGTATGGGCAGTTAGTTGTTATCCACTGTGTCTAAGACGCGGTAAACACTTTTCTCATGCGACGGCCATGATAAATCGAAGACGAGGTCAAGGAGAAAACAGACAAAACGTATTTCTGCCATTTAGCTTTCGCCCAAGTCACACACATTTTCACAATATAAGATCAAATAATGAATATTATAACTAGTGTTATGCGCCGAAAGATGTGGCAATTTAGAGTAGCGTAGACTGATCCCATAGTCCCTAAAAAAAGATACAGAAAAAAACATAACAATGCAAATATTTGACAGACATGCAGCCATTCTCTTATTGGCCGCTTTCCTAACTGATAGGCGATTATTGGTTGAACTGCTAATTATGATGGACAGTCTTCTGTTTGCCCCATTAAACTCGTCTTAGATCTATCATGGCCGCCGCACGAGAAAGGTGTATTGGGAGGTACGTAGAGCCCAACTCTCTCCTTCTGTCAACAAGTTTGACGTCATGACGTCAGAATGCCAATTTCATTACAGACTTGGCGCCAAATATCAAACAAGTCAAGAGGCCCGGAAACTTCTTTTCTACATTTGTTATAATCAAACGGCGATTTCGTGAGAAAGCAACAACTGACAACAACGCCACTAAAAGCTAGGTAAAGAGGTTACAATGTCAGAACTGTTTGACAAAGGTCTGCCTTTGGTTTGCCGCTTTCAAGGCTTAGCAAAAACCTCGGTTCAATATTAGCCAATAGTTTATCTTGTTGTCATTGTCTGGTTACTTGACGAGAATGCCTCCGAACCTAGCAACGACTAGAAGGGTAAACGTTTCTAACCTTTAAAGTCCGATAATAGATAAGATAGACGAATTTTTGTTAGGAACAACAGAATTGGCGAGATCCAATGGTCAACTAAGTGATAGAACTTTCCCTCCTAGACCAACATCAAGAGTTTGTCCAAACAGTAATTTTGATAGCAAACTTGCTACCGCACGTATACATGTCATATTCCTTACAATGGTCTATTCATTGGCCCATATATAGAAAGAATGGAGCTTTCTGTTAGACGTGTTGAAACTAGGTTAACGTTCTTTTCACAAACCAAAACAAAGCGAAGCAAACTCGCAAATATTGGTTAAACTAATAATTATGATGGACTGTCACACATTTTGCTTCCAACCCTTTCCAAACCTTGGTCGGGAGTAAGTCGTGTGTACGGACATCTGTGGTTGGGAGTTGGTCGTCACCTCTCTTTTTACCATTAGGTCACGTCTATTTGTGACCGGGTCCCGGTTTGATCTTAAATACGAATTTAAAAAAAACGGCGACCCCCACGGTGACCTAAAATAACCCGGTATAGCCGCAGATATTTTTGAATTTCTTGGGGATGCATACACGTGTTGGAGAAAAACTCCCCCTTCCAAGAATGGTATAATCTTACCTGTATTAGGCTGATACTCTCCTATATATCGTCTGGTCAGGAACCTCACACACAGGGCTGAAATGAGGGGTGCACAGGTAAGACATATACAAAAACATAAAGTCCTCGTGTTGAAGAATTCACATAGAACGTAACGTTTTAATATTTGCCTTGTTGATATACTGGCTTTCATCTAATACCTCCTACAGAACTCTACATGGCTCATAAACAAATGAATGAATGAATGAAAATTAATGGATAAATCAATGAATGAATGAATGGGCGAACGAGAGACCTTTATTGTACGTTTATGCTCTTACAAGTTAGGTGATAGAATATTTATGTTCAGACTGGAAAAGTCTCCTTGTTGTACCTCTTGTCTCGAAAGTGTGGTTTTAGCTCAAGTAACAGGAAATCCTTGAGACAAGTCAAGAGCAATGCTAAGTTGAATGTCATGTTCAACCAGGAATGACTAAAACTTTCTTCATGAAGTACTGTACTTGAAAGAACAAAACCACAGGCGCTTGCTAAAATCTCGCAATCACGGGCCAATTGTTTATATTGATTCACCACTTCTGCTTAGAGCAGCAAAAAAATTACCATTTAGCACATTGAGGTCAAAGTTCAAGGTCATCAGCTTTTTGGTAGTCCATCAAAATAGAGATATTGTTGTTGTTGTTTTTGTGTGTTTGTGTGTTTCTGTCTGTCTGTCTGTCTGTCTGTCTCTCTCTCTCTCTCTGTGTTTCCGGATATTTGTAGTCAGTAAACTTAAGAACCTTATGATGGATTACAATGATATTTGGTATGTAGGGAGGTATTGGGAAGACAAAGTTCAAAGTCAATTTTGGTCCCCCTAGTATGTGACCTTGGCACTGCAGCAGAATTTCCCTTTTTGTATCTTTTGACCTGGACATGCTGCGGTCTTGATTTTTTGGTGACAGATAGCTTGATCCGTATGCATTCTAAGTATCTGATAGACTTTTAGAAAAAGAAATATAAAAGACGAAAAAAAGACATCTGAACAGATGTGATGAAACGAAATAGGATCAACTCAAGAACCAGTAGTGCTGAGTGTTTGGAAAGCATCCAAACGCAAACACAGCTTGGGCAAAGCTGCTGACAGCAAAAGACGCAACGACAGCGAGTTTTTCTTTGGCGTTCCTGCGTCAAGTTTTCAGGATTCTTTGCTGGGGTGGTCACCATATGGGCAACAGCGTTTCAAGCAAGCTGATTTTGCTTTGTCAGTGTATTTTCGAATTCAGTGAAGAAAAAGAACAGTAAGATACACACAGAGACAGGCAGGCAAGCAGACACACACACACACACACACACTTTCTCTCTCCCCCTCTCTCACGCACACACACACACACACACACACACACACACACACACACACACACACACACACACACACACACACACATACACACACACATGTACATGCACACAGAAACACACACACACACACTCTCTCTACTTTAACCTATGCTCTTTCAAATGACCTTCACTCAAGCGACTGGATACTTCAAAACAAACCACATATCCACACCTCAAGGTATCTTTTATCACAGATTGTATTTCCTTAAGGGTACTTAGGCGGACATAAGGAGTTTTTACAAGAAGTCATTAAGTTCTTGAGTTAAGGACCCTTGAGATATCGCTCTTTTATCTTGAAATCTTGAAGAAAACAAGCATCGTGACCAGAAAATCGTTGTTGAATTTCCTTATCATAGTACAAGTGTCAGATCCGGAAAGAACATATCTATGTAACGATAGTTCGCCTTTATCCGTGGGGTACCCCATATCCGTTGTTTTTAAAAACAGGGTATTATCAAGTCGATGGATATTGCAATATTTTGAAAATAACCACAACATTTTGAAAATTTAACATGTTGAAAACCATCGTCCTTGGACGTGATATCTACAAAAAAACTTCTTTTAAAACAACGGATTAAGGCTACCCTACGGATAAAGGTGAACTAGCGTTATAGAAAACAAAGACTGGATAGTAGTGTTGTACTGTACGTATTATTGTCATCTTTGACCTTTAAGGAAAACAGGACAATAATAAGACGATTGTAGGACTATAATGGGGCGGCAGATTGGCCGTATGGGTCGCAAAAACAGGATCGTTATATATGTTTTAATTTTCCGTAATAATGTCGTTATTATGTGTTATTATATGATCATAACGTCAATGAATTCCGCTGCATACAGTGCCCTTAGTTTGAATGTATACAAGGCCTAGGCCTGGTGAAAAAGAAGGCCACTGGCCTTAGTGTAAACTGTTGAGGAAACAAATAAAATGTCTTGTAAGAGTTGTTTTGATAGAACGCTGTCCGTGCATGCATTCTTTTCTGAGCTAATGCCAATATCAACCTAATAGATAAACATACATCTATGCCTATACATGTAACATATGTCCATATACAAACGCCACTGAGAAAAACAACAACACTTCGTAAAGGGGTTTAAAATGGCCCCAAATTTTAGTGCCACTGTTAACGGAACCAGGAATCGTTATATAGTCTTCCGAAACATATTCAAAACATAAAGATGTCGAAAACTGTGAAGTTTATATAACTCAAATGTTTTGATATACATGTAAACATATACATATACTAACTGTATGCTTACAAATGTTCAAATCTTCTCACAGAGGATTGAATCTGTCTAAAAGTTGTTGTTTTTTAATTAAACGTTTTGCTTACCTGTTTTTCCGCATCCAGGATGCCCTAACACCACGACTCTCGCCCTGTTTAGCTTCCTGACGTCTTTAGCTCCGCTTCCGGACCGTTTCAGTATCATGTGGTGGCTTCTTTCCCCCATGATACAGGAATTCTCCAAGCCAAGTATTTACCACAACACCGGTGTGCTAGGTTACAACAGTATATAGCCCATTGTGTGGAGTTTCAGCTATGAAGTCTGTTGTGGTCGCAAACTAAGCTTCTGTCCTAGATCGGTGTTTCGTTCCTTCGTTTGTTTTAGGCGCCAAATAGCGAAGTTTCCAAGACCGGTCCCCCTTCACCGAACTATTTTTCACCCTGTCCGGTTTCTTGACAAATGAGGTCACGGCTTGTAGCAAGGAGTTTTGTTGAGCTATGCGCTGATGACTAATCAAAAAGATCAAACATTCAGCGAAAAAACACCTCTTTAAAGCCACATTGCCATTGAGGATTCCTCCTCGTAATGTATATTGTTTGTCAGTCACACGATCGCATCTCCTATGTAGTAGTTGATGTAATCAGAATGACCTGCCATTTTTGAGAACACTGCCTAAAATTAAAATTTTGGTGAAAATACAGCAACGCTGGTCTGTTTAACGTCGTCTGCATGTAGGAGAGGGAAAAACACAGGAAATACTCGAATGTTGAAGCAGGAAGCTTGGCTACACAATGCTACACATCCTTAGTGAGGCACGAATTCATTTACCTCACAGATAAGGCAAGAAAAGATCGTCCGTTCCTCAGTCAAGGCCCCCTTGGTATCGACGTGTCCTTAGTAAAGGTCCCCTTGGTATCGACGTGTCCTTAGTAAAGGTCCCCTTGGTATCGACGCCACCCTGGTGCAGAAAATCGTCCGTTTTCCTCAGTCACTACTCCCTTGGTATCAACGCCAGCTTGTTGCAGAAAAAAACGTCTGCTTTCCACAGTCAAGACCCCCTTGGTATCAACGTGTTCTCAGTCAAGGCCCCATTGGTATTGACAACAGCCTGTTGCAGAAATAAAGGCCTTGACAGAACAGGAGTTGAGTGACGCTGGCTATGAATAGCTATCGTGCCAGGGCGTTGAATGAACACGGGTATTGTTCTACTGAAGAGTTTGTGTGCTCTTCAGTAGGCAGGTTACTACACTGTGTACACATATGGCAACCTGATTCAAGTGGGGGCTACATAAGGGTCGGCCAAAATCCTTTTTCAGTCTAGCAGTATCCTGAATCGTCACGGACGGAAAGGACATGATAATACAGTTTACAAAAAGAAAAGAGACATTGTCAAGAAAATAAACAATCTTACGACAAATAATTGGAGGTTCTCTTCTCGTATAAAAGTCTAGACAAATAGATTTTGGGCGGATAATAACCTCAACGAAAGTCCAAATAAATACTGCTAGAGTGAGAGAGAGAGACAGAGAGAGACAGAGAGAGAGATAGAGACACAGAGAGAGAGAGGAGAGAGAGAAAGCACGTGAAAGAGAGTCAGAGTAATACAGTAGCAGCCAGTTAATTGCACTACGGATAACTGCACACTTCTGTTAATTGCACGGAATCCCAAAAGCCCATGTCGGTGCGGCCCAGCTTGATAACTTCGTTTTTTTTGCACCATCCGGAGAACTGCATGCATGATACGCTGTCAAATCGGATGTGCAATTAAACGGCTTCTACTGAACTGTGTATGTCCATTTTATACATGACCTTCTATCAAACTTCCGCCATACACAGCCTCAGTCTCCTAGCTCTTTCAGCTCAGACTACGCTGTACCCGGCTTATCATAGCCTGCGTTGTTGGTCTGTCAGGGAAGATTTCACGATAAACGAGCTGTTTGTCTTACACCTACTTCAGTCGAGAAGGAAAGGGAGCCACTGGCCGCTCGCATCACAATGTAAACAAACACTTCATGCGAATGCCATGTTTTGAGAATCATTGATGAGGTCGCCGATAGTTTTGAACACAAGGCGTCATCATAAAGGCAAAGACTTGTCACTAACCCTTGCACACTGATAAATTAAGTGCCAAGTGGGTTTAACTCTTAATGGATTCATCGGTATACAAAATAGCATATGGCTTACTTCACAGTATCAGATTAATGAGTTATGTACCACTTTAAAGTGTGGATTAATGCCTGAAAATAAACATACGATGTTGGAAAAGCTGTGAGATCACCTTTACATAAAGACCACCTGGCCAATGTGACTTTTTGGTGGTCACTTAGATAAATTTTTTTCCATTAACACAGGCATTGTAAATCCTGTCTATAATGACCTTAAAAAACACCAGATTTTATTGTTCTTCTTTGTGATATTGTTTTTTAGGGGCATGTTTCGCTGTACGATGTTTTAGAGTGGCATGTTTTAGTAATTCAACACTTCACATGTTAATAGCTTTTCTAATTCGTCCTTTACACTTGCTTGTGGTTTTTGTCCTCACTAGCTGATCGTTCTGTACACTGGGATGTTTGTTTATAACTTCTATAAACATCTTTGTATACAACGATATAATTATGCTCTTTTCGTGACACTAAGACTTTCGTTGTAGCCTTTGTGGTATTGTTTGTACTCCTAAGTACCCTTTCTAGTTTGTGATATATGTCGCTCGAGACAAGTGTGTTTATTTTACTTCCGCCGGCACTTAATATGTATTTCCTCTTGTCACGCAGAAGACATGAACCCATTTCCTGTGACGTCACGAAAAATTCGTTCTGAATGACGTAAGCAAGAAAGCACACACACACACACACACACACGGAGAGATTGAAATATATTGTAGAACAAAGCTGGGTCATTCCACTGCAAAGGAGGGGGTTCTACCTTTGAACAGCATAATGTCATTCGTTATCTTTACCTTTAGACACAAAACAAGAGTTTCGCGACCCCATACCTTCTCCAAGTGGTGTCGACCTATCAGACTGTATTCTAAAGGTTTCTCATAGATTATGCAAATGTGGTTCTCATTTGCATAAATCACATCAATCAATAATGATTTTCTCTACCCAAATAACACAAGTATGAAAGTCTCATCTTAGCAAAGTAGACTTCTGTAGCATTTTTTTAATTACCAGTAACTAGCTTTAGCTTACTTCCAAATGCCACAAGTATGAAGTTCCTATCATTGACCACTATGGTATTATTTTTCATCAATAAAAAGAGGGAAAATTACTCGAAAAGGAACGTGATCAAACAACAAAACACGGCACTCATATATTTATTTTTCGTCAACGTAAAGATGATAATCTGAATAAATCAAACTCCAGATTAAAAGATAAAGCAACAATCTCATTTGCAAAAAAAAATGTTTCCTATTTCTACCTATTGAACTTGTATATTTAGGTGGATTCGACCAGTAATATATACAACAGTTATTGCTTTAGTTTTGTACACAGTAGTTTGTTTACATGGCTGTTGAACACTGGATGGCTTTCAAAGAGCTCAAACAATTTATTAAGCTTAACATTCTGCCACTACCAGTCCCTATTAGTGATGTGGCTGCCATGCTAATGACACATGCTAGGGGGCACTTCTGCACTGCCATAACCCCTACACAACTTTGCTTGAATTCACTCAGCACCAAGCCATCCTCACATTTACCCTAAATGGTCTCTAAAACTTGAATGGTAGATATAAACAATTTATCATGATATGTTGTTTTTTTTTTCAAATATTTTTCAATATCAACAATTGGTGCAAGCAAGCATGGTAAAACAACAATTTCAGTTGATTAGTTAAAACTGTCAGTTAATTTTACATCCATATTGCAAATATTTAGTGCTTGTTGTATTTATTGCAAATTTGTGCCAACAATTCGTTTGGCATAAGTAGTATTATGTACATATTTGGCATACAAGTACATTTAATATTCAAAGCATACATGTGTCTAAAAATTAAAACATCATGACTTCACTCAGTCTTGACCAATCACAGCTGTTCACAGTACAGTGATGAAAATGTCTACCTACATGGATGTGTCCATGACTCTGATTGGTCCATAGAAAACACTTCTCTAAACCCAAGCAGAGATATACTATGTCAGAGCTAACATTTTAAAATATAACTGAATATTTTACATAAAAGCTGCAATTTTCTTGTTAAACAAAAAATGCATATGTGCAGAAATTAAATCATCATTTAATCATAAGATTTACATCAATTTCCCGCCCAAAATCGGATTCAAAAATATACAATTAGCTTGCGTCAGTTTTTTTTCAAAAACTTCTTTGTGAATCATTTACATATACATTATGAACCAATCCTTCGCTGACAGAATGGAAGTCTAATTCTTACAAATTTGTGCAAAAATAGTGAAGTTTAAAAATAGGTAATTTCTTTATATGTACATTTCCTTAACAAACAATTTTTTGTATGCACCCAACTAAGGTGACTTTTGTTGCTACATACAATCTTAAAGTTGTTGAACTGCAATATAACATTTATGTGCTTGTTTTCACATTGTGAATAATCTGGAAAAATCACTAACAGTTTCATAACTGTTGGGGTGTTCTTACTTGATAACTTTAAGGGCTGACGTCAGAGTTGCGTTGCGCGGTAGAGGGCAAAAAATGGGAAGACGATTTGGGTGTGACTTAAAATCCTTGAAAATCTTTTCTTTTCCTTGAAAATTTGTGCCCAATTTGTCTACTTTTTGAGTTAGAAGGGACAGGTAGGGCCTAAGCTTTCCTGTTTGGGTCAAAATTTGTTCAGTTTAGCAGTTTTGCTGGTGTCATGACATGTTTTAGTTATAGGGTGCTACTGGTTGTATCAGGAGGGAAAAGGGGTCAAAGGTGAGGTTTCTTTCATAGAGCGAGCTTTTTTCGGAGAATGAGCCGAACAACCCTCTGTTTTCTTTGAATGATTATAAACTAGACCCAAGTGACTTTCTGGTGGAGAAGAATTTTTAAGATTGAAATATGGGTTAGTACTTTTTTTAAGCCTTCATTCAGTGTATTTCAACATGCTTGTCAATGGCCAGTCCTAACTTCGATGTCTGACCTTAAGCAACATTTACAGCTAGATATGCAAGTGTTTGAGCAACTGTCATTTCTTCTGGTATAATTTCAGATTCTGTTAGATTGTAATCTCTACCTTGTCATATATACACTGTAGGGTTTCCAGAATTAAAGGGGTGGGCTAATGGGCTGGGCTAGTGGACTATCCCCTTTTTTTTGGGCCCCACTGACTTTTGACCAGTTGTTTGTCCTCTAGCACTTAGGCATACATTTAAGTGTATATCTGACTTGTGTCCTGAGTTATAGGTAAAAGTTGAATAAGTTTTCTAATGGTTGGGAAGCCTTTGATATTAGTGTGATTCCTGTATAACAATTGGTGAAGCAACATGTACACAAATATGTAGAGTTCTCCCAGTAACTAGCCTGATATGAGGATCACTAAGCCCAGCCTGCCCCATCGATTCCAGAAACCCATACACTACATATAAGCATCCTGCAATCTCATGTGACTCCACAAGGTGGCGCCAACTGGATGATCTTTTACTGCTCTTTTACTTCTTGCCCTTCTTCCCCTTGGCAGACCCCTTTCCCTTCTTCCCCTTCTTGCCTTTCTTGCCCTTCTTGGGTTTGAGTGCTGCGTAGCGGCCCAGTCCCTTCCTAACCATCATGCCTTTCCACCAGGCCTGGAGCTGCACATTATATAAGAAATATTAACATTACATACAACATTTATAAAGGAAAGATGGAAATTCGGGTAAACAATATATAAAGACAGGAAAATCTCTGCAACTGGATAAAATAAAGTTTACTTATGGATTTTTTGGATGACACCGAAAATTAGACATCCAGGTGTACAATAATTTAAGGCTACAACTGGATAAAAAATGGAGATTTACTCTAGACTTTACTTCCTTGTGTGTTACTGTTAGCAACTTTGATATGTTCAACCAGTTTTTCCAGTTGTACTCGGAATTGGTCTACCTGGTAGCCAGTTTATTTCAATGAAGAAGAGTGATGGATGTCACTAGAAATGTCTGAAAATATATCAGATTTTAGTTGCAGAGATTGAATCCAACACTCTTATTCAGCATCTAGTCTTATAAAGAAATTGAACTGTGCATTTAGTGTATAGGTCTTAGACTTTCGTGTAATCTGGTAAGTAGTATGCATCAAATTTTGTTAAAACTATAACAAGACTAGAAGTTGACTAAGAATTACATGTAGTTCAATTTCAACACAATTATTTTTTCTTGCGTTATATACATGTTAATCTCCAAGCAGATAAACCGTGGCATAATATAGTATCAAACCCACCGTAGGATCTGCATTCATTCAGCTTCACAAAAGGCTATTAACATCCAATTGTTGCCTAATCAAACTGTGCTTGCTGTGTAGGTGTTAATTGTCCTCCTTCCTGTTTGGTGTGGATCTCCTACATTGATGTGCGCTGGTCAATGAACTTGTCCCAATAAAGATATAAATTGCTCCTAAAAACATTAGCACCTCGGATCTTCGTGTAGCTGTTATTATATACATTGTATGTTCAGAAGCTCTGAAGTCTCTCAAACTCCCTAACTGTTATGGTCTAATGGATAGACTTTCAACTCGCCGTTCTAACACTGGCATAATTTCAAAAACAGATCCGGATCATTTTCCTGACCTTGATCGAACAGAGGATCTTCCTCTTCTCCATCAGCATGAACTCGCGGATCCCGAGGAAGCCGATCCGACAGACGTCCGCCGGCGGGTACGCGAACTTCTCCGCGTCGATGCGGAGCTCCTTCAGGGTCGTGAGGAAGTCGAAGTCCGACGGGAGGGCGGTCAGGAGGTTGTTGTGCAGGTACAGGTACTTTAGAGCTAAAGGGGTACAAAATAAAATCACTATCACACAGCAGTGCACTTATCTTTCCCTCCCATTCAACAATTTTTGGTATAGAAATTAGCGGTGGGTACCGGTACAGAAAATTCAGGTCCAGGTCCAGTTCAGGTCCAGAGGATCAGGTCCAGGTCTGGACCTGAACCTGATTCATTATGTGAAAACTTGAGAATGGTCCATACTAAAAACAAAGGCCCATTTTGCTACAAAGAAATCTGTTTTGTGTAGTATTCGACTCTCACTGGCGTTTTAAAAATCCTACAAGGCTAAACGTCTGATCATATAATCAGTTCATTTTCCAATCGGTCCAACATTCGGTCCACCTTTTTTTTCAGGTCCAAGGAGAAAGACTGGTTTTGTACTGTTACACCGTACCGGTACCCAGCCCTAATAGAAATCAAGGGACATTGTACAAAAGTGGTAATGATAGTACACCTTTATTCTATACTGGTTGCTTTCAGAAGCAGAGTATTTAGCTATCATGCCGACGAAATGTGAGTTCCAACTGCTATATTTTGAAAACATTACAATTGGAAACAACCGCCCATCGAATTGCTATCCC
>NW_023365763.1:0-78886 GCF_000003815.2 Branchiostoma floridae
ACACATAAAGTTAGTTTGTTTTCTGGATAGTAGACTGGATATATTATATTTGTAGCGCTTAGTTCTCACCTTGCAGCAATGTACCTAACATAAACCTGTTGTACCTGTGGCTATACTACTGTTGTTAACCTGTTAACCAAGAATGTATGGACAATATATATATATATATATGGACCACATTAGCACATTTTATCAATATGGACAGTATATATGTGGACGGCATGAAACTACAATCCATTCAAGTACATTGTACAATCGACCGACTTAATGTCTTTACATTAATATATAACATAGCCTAATTAGACTAGGTTGTAAACGCAAAATCACATGTTGTCACGAGAGTATTACATTGGAAAACATGTTCTCAATAAGACACATAGAATGGAACAGATTATTGAAAACAGTCGCTAAGGTTGTTCAAACCCTTTAGCATTAAAAAAGGAAAATACAAAAATGCACGTCTACTTAAACCCCGTAGCACACAAGCCACGTTTGAGGCAAAACGTGGAACATGTCATTAACCGTTACCTTCTGACATGTCCTTACAATATGATGCCAGGAAAGATTACTGAAAATGTTTAATAGAGACTACTGTGACAATCATGAGTTAGCATAACTTGTACAAGTCGTTAACCCATGCACATTTCCTCACAACATGGTGCCAGGAAAGATGAAGTTAGGGCCCGGTATGTCGTTCCCAGTGGCCCTACAGACTCCAGACATGTAGTCTCGGTCCCAGGCTCCCAGCCAGCTGGTTGGCGACGGCTTCGTCCACTTCTCATCTGGATTCCTGGTTCTGTGCAGCGATAGGGAGGCAATGTTCAACTGATAACGTCATAGTTTTCAGAAAAAGCCTTGTTCAAAATAAAATGGCCAAATATCTATTGCTAGTGAGACAATGTCAATGTAGAAGACACTAGAAAAGTAATGACAAACAAGAGTATAGTAAAGTAATGCTCCAAACATGACGGGATTGTCCACGGGCCTCATCTCAGCAACAGATTCCTATTACACAGTTTGCTTTCCAATGCATTCACGACGTGTGACAAATGACACCGTGAGACACAAACGGCGGATGACCTACCTGACAGACAGAAACGTCCCTGCCTGGCTGTCCTTGACGAACGACTTCTTCATCTTCTCCGTTTCTTCTCCATCTTCGTCAGGATTCCACTCCAGCCCGAGCCTCTTCAGCAGCAATCGAAGCGTCTTCTCTTTCCCTCTCGCCAAGGCGCTGTAGTAAAGCAGGCAGTGGAAGAAGTACTCCGGGTGCATCTTTTGTAACTCCAGAGCACGCTGCATCGCGCCAACCCACAAGGTCACGGCGTAAAAGATGGTGCTTCCATCAAAAATATCGGAGAATTTTGCGTCATCTCCAAAACTTCGGAATTGTTCGGGTACCATCGGTGCCCACCTTAACAAGCCAAGCCGCGTCAGTCCACGAGTAAGCCAGTATACAACTTTTTTAAACCACAATTTTACCCACGACTCAAAGCACTCCATTCCGTTCCTGTACAGGAATATGTTCTTTGCAGACGGGAAGGCTCGGTACATCAAGTCGCCGATCAGCAGAGAATTGGGTCTTAACTTGTACACGATGACATCCCGGTGACGAGGATCTGCCGTCATGAGGTGGTAATTCAGCAGGGTGACGACATTCGTTAAGATCTTCACCTTGTCGTCCTCGTCTGACACGACAGCCGAGCGCGCCGCGGGGTTGGGAGAGACATCTTTGTTCTGTCGGGCACGTCTGGATCGGAGCACTGCCATATTGATGACGGAGAATACGTCGGGCTCGTTGGCTGCTTGAGCAATTGAAGTGGCTTCGAATGCTCGTGTGAGGAGGGTGGAACCACATCTTCCTGTGAGAAAAATATGGACTCATTTTAGCTGCTATATGAATAATTATGCTGTCTTGGTTAAACATCAAACGATCACTGCCTCCGAGTACAGGAAATGGCTTGGAGGTCACAGGAGATGATAGAAGGTTATTTACAGAGATTCCAGGTCATGGGGTCAATGGAAGAAGCTACTATTTCACGGGGAGATATTGTTTATGGATATTTCACGAAGCTATATGATCTTGGGACTCTTGGTATGAAGTACTGATGTTAGGATGATACTGTTTTCAAAAACATAACTTACAGTTGCCGATTTGGCCATATTTTCATAGCTATGGCACTGGTATCATTCAAACGTAGATTATAACATCATCGTTTCTGTGTATTTATTCGCGTTTGAAATACCTTTGGTAGCCGCTGAAAACATGCCAACAATGTTACCTGTCATGTAGACGAAGACATTCTGCACATGCGCAACCTTGTGACGAATGGCATCTGCAACATCTTGGAGATGTGAAAACGGAATGGAGAGGACCTCAGAGGCGGTCCGTCTTTGAGCCTGTTGGAAAGAAAAGATGCAACTTTTTTTTCTTTTCAAGATAGCCTGTGATAGTTCTCGTTGTCAGAGCAAGTCAAATCTCACAAAAGGCCAATATCCCCAAGGTCATCGTATTAAGGTGAAATGCTTCTTCACAATCCCACCAAGAAGTCAGGCTATAAAAACTTTAAAAGTTAACCCGTTAAATGCCTGTACGAACCTCACGAAAGAAGGGGTGAACTTTAAGATCAGTTCCGTCCACTGGTCTCACCAACACTACCGACTCTTGTTCCCAGTCGATGCTGTATACAGAAAACTCGTTCCCGCGGCTTGTGAAGAACCCCACCACGTCGTTCACCGATTCCATGTTTTCCAGGGGCACGAAATCGTCCAGCGAGTTCAGCGCTAACTGGATTTTTCTCTTCTTCGGACGAACCCTCCTCGTGTAAGACAAGGATTGCCTCTCCTAGATTTCAATAACGAAGAACAACATAGGAATTCTTGAGAATTAACGATAGGAGAAAATCCTTCAAGTCTGTGCTCTTTGCATGCAAACTTGCTTTGCTTGTCTGTCATAAATGACTATGTTTATAAAAAGGAGTTACGAACCTTCGGCCAAGGTGACTGAACTGCTCGGGTCGTCAGGTAAAAGGCGCCGGCAGCGATCCCGACTGCTGTGGCGGCAGCCATTCCCCACATGACACCGGTCGTCAACTGTTCTATCATGGTCCAAACCGCTAGAAATCTCGACATCGAAAAGACGGTCGGCAACGATCCTATGAATCAGAATTAGAGGATGTCAAGAACTTACTAAGTTTTGGGTACTGTTAGGCGGTTGAGTTGACAAATAATTTGCGTGATCTTCAGCTATCAGTGACACCCCATCGACCTTGCCTTGACAAGTCTTTGTGATGCTTCACCTGATAAACATGGCCTAGGGCATTGGCTTTAAACATACCTATTACATCCAAGCAGTATTTACGGTCGGCCACGATTTTTTTCCGTCTGCCTCTTTGTGTAGCCACTACCAGAATCCAGACAAAAAGCTCTATATCTGCTTGGAGTTGGAGACTGGTATATATCTCGATTCCTCATGTTTAGGTCTAGTTTTGGCATGTCCATTCGGGGAGCGACTCAAAGCACTACAAGGCTGGACTCCAGGCGGCAATGCTATCGAACTTATGGGCAAACAAGTTGTCTCTTACGTTATAATTCTAAAATTGTGAAAACAGATACTGGATACTATCTTACCTCTTGTAGTGAGTTGTATCGGCAAATTCTATCCGCCCTCTTTCAGTAGGGACGCTTGTCGACCCCGTATCTTTGGAGGTGTTGTAAAGGAATGCGTCCTCGCTGCAGGCTGTAACCTGGCTATATTGACAGTATAGGTCAAAATTTGAATGCAGACAGACCGGAAAAAATACTAACTTTCTTGTGTGGTCGGGTCAGGGCATCGGAGTCTTTGGTTGTAACAGTGGGGTTCAAGCGCCACCAACTGACTATTCAGATAATGACATTCATCACTCTTCTTCAGCTTCCCTAGAATGAACTGACAGAACAAGTTTGCACAACCATCCTGACGACTTAGATTTCAGAATGAAGGTAACTTTTACGCTCGTATGAGTTTTGGGGTTCCCAGAAGATGTCATCCATATACTAGTAATCAAATGAAGATGGCCTTATATGTCAAGTCTAAACTGTTGTAACCGCAGTGTGCAACTGCCACCTTGCAGTTAAGTATCAAACTGCAGGTCATGACAAATCGGTAAAAGCTGACGCCTATCGGTTTACTTAACAACTGCAGTTAAGGTGTGTTTGTGTGCCCTTTAACCTTTGACACATAAGTCACTAATTGCAAGGAACTGGCATGACTTCCTGTGTGAAAAGGAAAGGGCGAGACGCCGAATTGTGCCAATGTATGTGCTTCTTGCATCACTTTTAGTATAGTTTTCTTGTGAAAGCATTGTCTCTATATAACAATGTTATAATGTTATGTTGAAAAGTACGTTATTGTGGGAAAATGTGGAACAGTCAAGAATAATTTTCAACCCGACAACAGCTGTGCACCATTGGTTTTGTTGGTGTACATTTCCAGAAAATGTTACTTGTGTAAGAGGCGAGTAGAAACAGTCGTCTGGCTCCCAGGATTCGAACCCGCACCGAACCCGGGCTAATTATGACTGAAGAGAGGTAAGAGGAACCAGGAAACTGACCAAAGCCCTCGGTTTTCAAGAACCTTTTTTGGCGACACCACAGGAGGTAGCCTAATACTGTAATAGTACATTATTTTACGAGTTGATGCCTGACTGTTGCTGATCATGAGTTTCAAAACGCCTCATCTTACCAAACTGCCTAAAGCCGAGGACAGGAAGTTGATCAACAAACTTCGCGATGTCTTGCACTCCATTAAGGTACGTGACATGACCAAACTGATCAAGCTACTATCCAAGGAAGACAGGCCAGATTTAAACTACCAGGTGCCGTTAAAGAGGAAAGTACTACAGAGGGAGTTTTACAAACAGTGGGTCAGCCCACTGCAGTATGCTTGCGAGAAAGGCACGCCAGAAATGGTAGGAGCCATTCTAGCTGCAGGGGCCATGGTCAACATCAGACCCCATTCTCCTTTGACATACGCAATATGCTCCTTAAAAGTCAACCTTGTCGACCGACTGCTACATAGTGGAGCAACGCCAAACGAATCTGGAGACCCAAATGAATGGGACATGGCGGCAGCCATTAACTTAAAAGAACGTTGTGTTAACTCCCCAGAGGATGAACAAAAGCGCCGTGAGATAATTACCCTACTGTGCAAGGCTGGTTGTGATGTGAACATGTGCATGCATTCAAAACAGACTCTCGGAGACAGAGAGATTCTAAACAAAAAGGGAATCAAGATCAGAACTGTCTACCAGCCTCCATTGCTGTTCCATGCTGTTTCTGAAGGTGACCTTGAAATGTGCAAAGTGCTGCTGGAATCAGGGGCTGAGGTGACTGTGAAAGACTCTCTGTACAACGAAACTGCGCTCCACATAGCGATGGATAGTACCACCGAGAGAAACCTGCCTATCATTGAGCTGTTGCTTGCCTACGGTGCTGACCCAAACCATGAGTCCAAAGATGGCTCATCTCTACTCCACCTGGCGGTAAAGCGAGGGAAAATGAAGACTGTAGGCGTGTTGGTACAAGCAGGAACAAACAGAGCCGCGCTCGACAGAGAGGGTCGTAGCCCGCTCCACCTCGCTGCAGCCGACGGCCACTCGGAATTGGTTGATCTTCTGTGCCTTCCTGAGGTTCTGAACTCACCTGACAAAGACGGTTTAACTGCACTTCACCTTGCTGCAGACAGGGGGAGTCTGACCACAGTCCGAGCACTGCTAGACGCAGGGGCGGACAGCGACGTGAAAACACCAGTGACGAAAGTCTCGCCCTTGGACATGGCCTTGCACAATAACCATCAGAAGGTGGCGGACTTTCTGAAGATGAATCGCCTGTTGCAGTGTGACCATCCTGGAGTGACCCACGCGTCAATGCCGGAACTATCGGCTAAAACTCAGGGAAACGCCACCACAAGTCCCAAGATATTGGTCACAGAGCCTGAAGAGGAGAGTCAGAGCCTCAAGGAGAAGCTGAGAAAGCAAGAACAAGAAATAGAACTCTTGAAACAAGAGATTGATGAACTGAAACAGGAGACAGCCCAGCAAAAAGAAGAGATAACTCAGCAAAAAGAAGAGATAGATAAGCAGAAAGAGGAGATAAGTCATCTGAAAGAACAACACAGGACAGTCATGACAGAGACGGATAAAACGATAGCATCCCTCCGAAAGCAGCTACAAAAATACCAAGTCATTCAGTACGAAGAGAACTCAAACCCAGTGCCTATGTCCGACCCCCACAAGCAGGCGCTCATGACCAACTGGCCACAGTTTCTACAGGACCTGCATCATGGGGTGGTGGTCCCCTCCCTTGTTGCAGAGGGTATCCTCACCCCCCATATGGAAGAGGAGATCATAAAGGCGTACCACACTAGGCGAGACAGAAACACGCACCTGTTGGACATGTTACTCACGAGAGGGGACCAGGCGTTCTACGTGTTTCGCCAGGCCTTGAGAAAGGACCCAGGTAGTGCACACCTGGCTGCACTACTTAATGTGGACTGAGCATTTTACTTAAGGTGCACTGTCGCAGCACTTGCATCAAGCTTGCATCACTGCGGGGTTCAAAAGATACTCGACGAATTTCAGAGATAATAAATTTTCTTACTTTTTGTGCATTTTGTTGTCTTCTAAGTCATACTTTTACGTATTACGCAATATCTAAATTATAAAAAATCGGAGAAAATACAAAACAGCAATGCAGTGAACAAACCCCACAGTGACGCAAGCTTGACACAAGTGCAGTTAGAGTGCACCTTAAGTACATGTACCTTCCCCCAACGTTTGACATTATCTGCTAATGCAAAAGAACTGTTACATACGGTATGAAATGTTGACATATCATAATGTAATGTTAAGTCAGACCAAAGACATGGGAGTCATATCATTCAACACTTTTTTTAATGAGGTTCTAAGACCTGGTGCTTGTTTTATATAAATGGGTAAAGTATATGGAAACATTTATGAAAGAAATGATGCTGGAAAACATTTTATCAACACATGATTTTGAATGATGAAAGTCAAAGGGAATTGGGTTAAGTGGAAAATGGTTTTAATGCTTTTATATGATTAACATCATGCCACGTAATTCCCATTATAGATTTTCATTACTAATTAATTTGAATATTGTTTATTTCTATTAAGAATTATCTAAAGGTATGTTTATAATGCCACATACATATGGTATGCATGTAGAAGTATAAATAACCTTTGGTAATTTTCAACTTTGACATAAGAAAGTAATGTATACTGGTTGTTTGTAAGATTTTTTATCAAGATTTAAGTAATGATTGATTCATGATTATCAGTATTATTGTCTGTATCTGCAATACGTTTACATTTATATGATAGTCATATTTTTACATGTAATTTCCATCAGGGTATCAAATTCTCTTTGAACAAATCTCTTCAAAATGAGACGTGCTATTGTCATAGTATGATGCCTTTTATATAATAGTGCCTGTACTTTGTTTGGAACATATACCTGGTAAAGATATGTATATTTGTACAATGCAGGTGTTCAAAATTTTAGACTGGTCAGGCAATTAGCAAAGGTGCATTTATGAGAAGAAAAAAAGAGGTGTATTTTGGAAACTAGGCTTTTGATATCTACATGTACATTTGTATCAATGTAGTAAGCCCTTGTTGTAAAATTCTCTACTTTTATCTACTTTTAAATTGTGTAATTCCAAAAGTGCAAAAGGTTTAGTCAGTAGAGAGGTACTTGTTTGTTGCTACATTTATATTTATGTTAATATGTAATACTTAACATGCAGTTGTTGCTTCAGTAATATGATAGGCAATTTGCTTAGCCTTACATTTAATTTAGTACTGTGAGAATTTTGGTCCTTTCAGTGTCACTTACAAAAGGTAGTGAATGCTACCTGAAGTCTGACTGTTTCCAAAATCATACCCAGTTGCTTGAGTGGCTGCTATTTGGCACGTCTGGACATTCATTGACACGTTTAAGGTGCTAACTGCAATACATACTTGTTTGTATGTGACAATATATTTGCTGGTCAATTATTGTCTCTAATATGTTTTGGGTTAAGCTAGATGCTGTCTACAAGGGGTGTTCCTATAGCCTGAGTACCATCCTCTGTAGTGACCGCTGGCTCAGTACTTTTGCTTGCTAAACGTGGTAAGTACTGACTACTGAGTCAGTGGTCACTACGGAGGATGGTACTCAGGCTAGCTTTCCTAAAACAGCAGTGCGTACGACTAGAGATTACATTTCTGAATAGAGATGATTTTGAAACCTTAATCAGTTATCATAAGGCTCAGCAGTCCTTCACCCCCTTGCCCATGCTAATACAAATTTTATATTACCTAGTACATGTAATTTGCATCGCTTAACATGTAACATCCAAGCTACTCAAGTGAGTACTAGTACTTAACAGAACCTATTCACACTTTGTACGCCAATCTCATATTTTCAAGTATTATCTGTCAAGTACACGTAGATCAGGGATCAAAATTTTGTTGCCATAATCTCCTGACATGAATCCTATATGCAAGCTAGAAATGAGTAATAACAAAAACTGGCAGTTTTTACTTTGGCATCCATCCGAGTTCCTGAAGTGTTTGAATAGTCTCAACCATTCTGTCAGTCATGCGACCACCAAAAACCTCTGTCATCATGGAGAGAGATCTTTCAAGGTACCGTACAGCTTCACTGTGATCACCCATGTCCTTTTTGATGAAACCCAGAAGGCGGAGACTTTCAGCGGTGTTAGGACTGGGTGTGTCCTTTCCGTAATGATCCTCTTGCATGTGAAGTGCTTCTTGCACATGCTTGAATGCCATCGTATAGTTCCCTGCTTTCCAGTACGCGATGCCCAGGCCTTCCAAACTGACCGCTGTGTTTCCCGAGGGCTTGTTGTGGTAATGTTCTCGGTCAATGCGCAGTGCCTCCTCATGGCACCAGATAGCTTTAGAATGGGACCCAGTATCACTGCATACCTTTCCTAGGTTGGTATATACCTGGGCAAGGTTTGTCTTGTTAATGCCGATCGTCTTTCCAGCTAGTTCCAGTGCCTGTTCGGCTATCTTCACAGCTTGCTCATTGTTGTCCAGCTCCCAATGAATGTCGAACAGAACGTTGAGACTTTTGATGACGTCAGGGTGATAAGTGTTATCACTGTACAAATTGTTTTGTATCATCTTCAGGGACAAGTCTCCGTACCAAAGAGCTGTGTTGTAGTCGCTATCGCGACACATGTTCATGATGCGAGCCAGCTCCCGAAAGCATGATGCTGTAATGTGATGAGCTACATTCATACCAAAGATCGTGTTGCACATTTGTATGGTCTTCTGGAGCCAGGAGTATGCTCGAACTACCTGGCCCAGTGAGGAGAACAATATACCCAAGTTGAATCTGATATTCAATATCACCAAGGGTTGCCTTTTTATCTGTTCTTCATCAGTTTTAAAGGTCATTTGCTCTATCTCCACTGCTAGCTCCTTTGCCCTGTTGATTTCTCCAAGATTGGTAGAAATATCAGCGAGTTGCAACTTTATCAAGATTTCCCATAGTTCTGCATCAAAGTTGATTTCCAATGTGTCCAGAGATTTCAAGCAGGCTGCACGAGCCTTCTGAAACTGCCCAATGCGAATGTATAAATGTGCCAACGAAAAGCAGCTATCGAAAGACAACTGATGCAGTTCTGTAAATTCCTCGGTTACTTTCAGTGCCTCAGCATACTTCCCAAGGCTTTGTAGAGTCATGAGGTAACAGTGTAAGAGTCTGGTTGGTTTCTTGTGGTATGCAATCCTGAGGAGGGGCTCTGCTTCCTTATAGTTCATGAGTCTGAAATGAATGAGTCCCCTCAGCAGGTCACTGTTGCAGTAGAATTCATCACCCAGAAGCTCGGACACATTTCCAGGTAGGCTGTACTGGAATAATGTCATCTGAAAAATTCTTTCCACGTATTCAGGCTGGTTTTCAGGATCAGATGCTGTTTCTGTTTCTTTGTGCAAGTTTTTATGTGCTTGTGGATTTTGGCCAACACCATTGCTTGGACCATTGCCTGACTGTGCTTGTGAAAATGCTAAGGGCTTTATTCTAAATGGATTTTCAAGAGTTTTGACAAGCGACATCAGATTTTCCAATAGAGAAGGTGAACCAGCCAAGGTGACTTCTATGGATCCCTCGTCTGTGGCACTTTCCTCTGAACTCCCATATTCTGAGAGAAACTGTGCGACCAGCTTTGGATGTACTTTTATCAGGGCGGGAGGAACGCTCATCATCACAGATACATAAACAAAGATCTGTAAGGGTATGTTGGTCTGGTAGAAACGCATCAGCAGAGCAGGGCTTGTTAGCTTGTGCAGCAGATCTTGCTCCCCACTTTTTTGCTCCTTCGGTTGTAGGACGGGAAGTGTAGTTACTCCTTCCTTTTGCCTACCATATGCAAGATATGTCTGCAGACGTAACAGGGTGGCTATGCTAATTGCCACACTTAGGTTGTGCGCTCCCATCTCCGAGATGTGCTTGTTGTCTCTCAGAGCATCAATGACCTCCCAGGGAGTGTTCCTCTTTGATTCGAAGCAAATACCAAGATTGTTGATTGTCAACGTTGGGAAACGGTAGATCTCTTTCTTCACATCATATTGGAATCCGGGTTTGTAGATGGAATTTATGTCCTTTTGATACTTGTTTGCATCGTGAAAGAGGGTGATTACTGCCTTCCTGACCAAGTTTGGTGTGGCTGAATCAACTCTTCCTTGGTAGTCTTCCACCAGCCTCTTGTCTCCTTCTATCCAAGTGACAGTTGATAGGATCTCAGACAAGTGTTCGTGATCTTCTTTAGCCAAGGCTTGCTTCTCTTGGAGGGATGCCATTTCCGTGGGAGTCATGATAAGTTCTAAGGCAGGCTTTCCATCGACTGCCTCTCTGCCTAGAGGTGTTTTGCATGCAGAAGGCATGGCCCCGTCAAAAGCAAACCCTCTCGGTGTTTTCCAGTCATAGAGCCAGTTGTCTTCTATGTCGTTCGAGTTGAAGTTGTTCAGCGACGTGATAGCCATCGAAGGCAGGATGGTCTCTCCGAGATTTATCACTTTCAGATGAAGGAGTGACGTGAGGTTACGAAAATACTTTTTATGCTGCTCTTTTGCTTCCTCCTCCAGCAGTATTGCAAATTCAAAATCAGAGTACGGTGTCATTTCCTCCCTAGCCATGGACCCCAGGCCTATGATGGCGTACGTACAGGGTGGCTGACCCAAAGTCTCCCTGCATTCTGCTAACAGCTGCCTCACAAAGTCTTTCATTCGTCCCGCTGTTGTGTGGAACATAGAACGAACAGCTTCCACCCAGTTTGCTTCTTTATTCTTAACGTCACTGGATTTTGTGGGGTCACCACTAGTACTGAAATCGCATAGCATTTCAGTACACTGCAACAGCACTTTACACTCCTTGCGAATATTCTTCAGTCGAGCTTTATGTTGGAGGTCATTACTGTAAGGAAGTGAAACTTGGCACTGCCGACCGCGCCCCACCCAGACAAGGAAACATTTCTCAACATACTTGATTCTGTGGACCATGACATCTTTCCAGTGCTGGTCTCCTGGCGCCCAGGTCATGGCGGCGTTGTACAATGCTGCTGCCTTGGTGACCTGCCTTCCCCTGTTGCTGGCCCGATTGATAGCCCTTCGTATGTAGACATCCCCCATGCCTTGTAGACATAAGCCTTGTAAACAAACATCGTTATCACGGATTGCCACCTTTAAGGCCTGTGCAAATATACATTCTGCTGTATCATAGTTACCCGCTTGCAATGCTCTGTCACCCTGGGATACTGCAGAAATATGTTTTGATATCGATGAATGAAAGCTATTCTCGGTACACAGGATTGTAGACATGGCGCCACAGTCTGTGCTTGCCAGCCTTAAGGGATGTGAAACCATGCACACAACTTCCTGTTTCTGTGTCAATATAACCTTTGAACCCTGGAAGATCTCATTATACATAGATTGTTAGTTTCTCCATTGATATCATTAAGGCAGGGCATACATACACGTAGCTATGTAAACATATCTTTATTGTCTCCACACAATAGAAAATAATGCAGAAAATGATTAATAAGCCCATGTCAATTCAATTTGTTGGTTCTTGGATTGTTTTAGAGAAAATATGGAGTGACAGGGGAATTCTGTTTTTTACATTCCAGGAAATCGGGGGTAAAGATATGGGCTAATACAAAACATAAAGAAGAAGTATATTTTTAACTCATAGTCACAGTTAAGTACCTAATTATGTCCTTAATGAATAAAAATTTCACTGCAATGATGAATGTGCCCACATTGTAAAGGTAGGCCAATACACTATGCTGGAAAGTTGTTGGACTGCAAAAAAAGTAATTTAATGATGGAAATTTACAGAATGGAAGGTGTGGTGAATTTTTTTGTCATTTTCAGAAAAACAGGAAAGGCGATTCTGAGAACTACAGAAACCTTAATTAGTGAAATTGTAGTATTTAAAAGGATTTCAGTTCAAATTATAAGTCTGAGTGACATTGACATTATGTACTTGAAAATATTTTTTTTTTTTTAAATTTTATATTGATTTGGAAACTGGGATAATCAATTTTAGTTTGTAATGTTCAATGTGGCTAACTGGGATATGTAAAAAGAAGATTTTGAGTATGAACAAAAGGAATATTTGGTAAAGACAGTGAAGGTCTATCGTGAGTCTGAATTGTGTGACTTCCTGACAACTCCAGGTGTGTCTCTTCCTTCAGACAGGGAACAGCAGACTGCCTTGCCATGGACTGCGTCAGATCTTCCTCGCCCACAGGTATTCTGGGTAATTCCATCAGCATTTTCTGCCTAGAGGAAGTCTTAATCGGAGGCAGTTTGGTCATCTTACTTGTTTTCATGCCTTGGTTTACTTTTTCTGGTGTGTTCACATCAGAAAAAGATCTGTCTTTTGTCAAGTCCTCATCTTGATCATTTGCTGTTCCACAAGGAATGACTATCATAACTTTGGCACACTTCGCTTCTTTCTTACCATCATGCTTACTTTGGTGATGCCTTTGCATATCTTCACATTTTCTTGGGCCTTGTTGAACATCAAGGTACGGCAGTTCAGTTCTATCCCTCTCGGAGTTGCGAATGCCAAATTTTCTATAATTCTGTCGCTTCTTTCTGCAATATCTCGCAGTACTGTCGTTGTCATTGTGAAGTTCAGATGTTTGTGAACTATTCTTTGGGAGATACTTCCCGATATCAACACGACTGACAACAGTATTGTTTCTCCATGAATCGTGTCTATCATTGTCGTTGTATCGCTTGAACTTGAACTTGAAGTCCCTTCCTTCAGAACACCTGCAGGTGGCAGGTAAAGCACCTGGGACAGGTGGCAGGTAGCAGACCTCAGGTGTGTTACAGGGCGCACTTGTTGCAGGTACAGGTGTGATGTACTCAGAGTCGTCGGACGAGGAAATCTTTGGCAGCCTGATGGCTATTTCATGCTGCAGATGTTATAACAATAGCAGTTAATCAATACAGGTCATTAGTTAAGTAAAAAAATAAGCCAGACAATGAAAAAAAATCATAAGTTGTATGACAGAACTAGACTTTCTTGTGACTTGCAGGCTATAATTCTAAACTCGGCCATTACAATAAACCTTACTTTAAGATCTTGTGGAGGTATGGCTTGAGTCAGGTGAATCCTTAATTTCTCTGTTTATAGATGTTTGATCTACTTTTTAAGAAGTCAACCTACTCCAGGTACATACATTGTATGAATGTGCTGCAGAAACACATTGAAAGTAACTGGATACTATTAAGAGTATTACTAAGCAAAATCAAGCAACTTTCCTTATCTGAGACTAGAAACATGTTCTAATTTTGAAAAAGTTAACACAGGTTATAGTCAGGTTACAATACATAATCATGTTTCCCACCTTTCTGGCTTTTTTGAGAGCCTCTTGATTTAACAAGCTGTCGTACATCCACTGCTGGTGCCCCATGTCGAGCAGGCCAACTGAAACCACAAATTTTGAAATTAAAGATGGCAAGGCCACGACTCACTACTATAAATGATACAACATCACACACCAAACAGGAAATCCTTTTTTAGCCCATTACACAACATGTCAGGTATGAGTGTTAAAAAAATCAATTAACAACACTACAAAGCTACGACAACGCATCCACTACCTGCTTGTGTTCATAGCTCTGAGTATGTTCAAGTCAATCCAAAACACTCTTCACAAACATACTCACCTTGGTGAGTGGTGTACTTATGAGCACCCATGATGTAATGTTGCCTCTACTCTGCATCTATTTAAGCCCACACAAGTGTTACATTTTGTTATGAGAAGCAAAGAGATTAAGCCAAGCCACTGGTACACAGTTAGCTACATGTTTGTACTCTGGATCGACGTGTGTGTGAACGGTGGTAAATATTTGCACCTGCAACTTGTTCATGTTCCAATGCACACGGATAATGACGCACATGGTGACAAATGTTTCACCATCCCAAAGAGCCTTTCACAGTACTTAGTTCAAGGAAATGGACCCTGAAGGGCCCTTCTATGGTGACCTATTGTCAAAGTGCAAAAACTGTAGCAAAGGACTCATTTCACAGTTTTTACATACATCTCTCAAAGCATGCAGTAAGGAGTGAGGGAGACAGCAGGGCACATTTCAGAAATTGTTTCCATATTTCTTATAAAACATGCTTAAAAGCTAATGGTATTCTTTCTTTCACACCAAGATCTTTTGAAAACAAAACAGCAGAACGGTCAGGACTTATCCAAACAATTTTACATCAACTGACAATTTGAAGCCAGTAATCAAACAGCTGAAATATTTTCTTCCTAAAGTTTACACTTAGATAAAATAATAATTGCATACAACTTATAGTTCATAAAATCCTTGTTTATTTAATGTTACTGCATTTCACATCCACCATTACAAAATATACTACTGAAGATTGATACATACAGCTACTTAGCTAACAGCTGTCCTGAGTTAGTTTACCGTAAAATGTTAAATTTGCCAGCGATAGTAGGTTGCCTTATTCCAGCAAGAATTCCTGACACTACAAAAATATACATTTCCAATGTATTGTTACTGTACTACAGAATTGTGTCAACTGTGTGAATTTAGAACATCTTGGAAACTCTTTCTCTTTCTTACCTGCCACTACAAAAGTAGACGAATCTACAGTACTTACACTTTAGGTTTGAAACATCCTGAGTTACATGTATATAAATAGAAAATATTAAGTAAAATGCTTTTGATAAATACAAGTCTTATCTTATTGTATAATGCTGACACTTAGTTGCACATCTTATATAAATTGTTAAACTTTTGTCACAAATGGCAAGTCCTGGGATAAAATTTGTCCTGATGTATTCAGAAAGTACATGAAAAATTAATCATCATTCAGTAAATAAAACTGAGTTGATGGCAAGATATTTATCAATAATAATTCCCTGACATATTGATAATATATATTCACAGCATAATGCTGTTTTCATGGCACTGTAGCATGTCTAATATCATTTGATATTTACACAAACAATGATGTGACAGCCATACTGCATCATCTCGGATACTGACTTAATTTAATGTTAAATATGATTCTGTGGAGAATGATTTGTACAACATTTTCTTTTAAAACCACAGATTTACAACTTGTTACAATTTTTTTTCCTAATTCTGATATACATAACATTATTAACAAATGCATATTAGTATTACAGCCAAACCTGGCACAGGCAACCACTTCCAGTTACATAAGCCAGCCATTATAACAGTCCTTCCATTTTAACCATAGCTAACCCAAGGAGGTTGAATGGTTAACCCCCACCAGTGCCTTCAGCAACCACCTGTTCTCAGCAGCCATTTTTCCCTGCGTGGTTCCTGACTCCATTTACTTTGACCTCTATATAAACCAAGGACGTTATATAAGATTTACTTCTGTATCCAACACACAAAAGTCTTTCTAGCATAATTTTGTTTTTTACTTTCAAGCAAATGTTGCTCATATAAGTGTTCAAGTATTTTTTACTGCATATTGTGAAGAATCTCATTAAGTTTTCAAAATACATATACTGGCATATATATATAATATACATAAACATAATATATATAAGTTTAACGTTACTCTCAGCTCCATAATTTTAAAAATCAAAGTACTGATACGGCAACTACCCTTTCATGCTACCATCTCTGTCACTACTATGATTAAAAATGAGATTTTATTCTATCTTTGACCTGTGACCTTTACTTGTCTTGTGATTGGTCAGTGTTGAACTCTTTAGCAGCACCTTTGACCTCCTGGAATGTCTCCTGTGATTGGTCAGTGTTGAACTCTTTAGCAGCACCTTTGACCTCCTGGAATGACTCCTGTGACCTTTCCTTGTCCTGTGATTGGTCGGTGTTGAACTCTTTAGCAGCACCTCTGACCTCCTGGAATGTCTCCTTGCTGGGAATGATGAGCTCGATGTTGTAGCGGAGTTTCTTACTGGTCATCCAACTGTACGAGTTGTCAAACTTCACCACATCTGGGGATCAGATGAAACATTAAGTTTAGAATTAAAATGAAAATAAAGTATTAAAATATTAAAATGCAAGAAGTAAGACTGGAAGCATGATATTTTACTGTTTTTAGATACCATCAAAAGTGTATTGACTTGGTGTAAAAATCCATTCAATTCCTTCCCAGAGGTAATAGAAAAGTGGGTATTTTGGTGTCATAAACACCTAAAGTTGTGAAAGCATAATTATACACAAGGAAGTTACTGGCCCTTGAACACTGCTTTTGATTACTGTTATATCCCCACAGATACAAAATCATGATATAGAATGCAAAAAAAGGCCATTAAACTCACATAAGCCTGCTTCTGTGCACAGCACTTCCCCCTCTGCTAACACCTTATGACTGTTGTGTTTTTCAGAAGGCACCACTTCCTTTAGCCCCTCACCCTGCTTCCCACTGTTCTTGGTCCTCTTCCTCATGTACACACCAAACTTGATATCATGGTGGTCGGACTTGAACTGCCACCTGTGTAGAATAGTGTACAATAAATGGTGAAGTAGTCATCCTCAACCAGGGTTGTAGCCAGGAAGAAATCATTTTCCGTCCCCTCGATTTTGAATGGCTTTGGTGCAGCGTTCCTAGGAGGGTCCGGGTATGCTTCCAAGGAAAATTTTGAAATCTACACCGTCTGAAACACCATTCCTGCATTTTGAGGGTTAAATTTTGCTCACAGAGGACGGAATGGGCAACATTTTTTTGCCGTCCCCAGCTGCAAAATTCCGTCAAAGGACGGAAGGACGGGTGCTGGCTACAACCCTGTCCTCAACTGAGGTGAAGCATGATGTGTTTTTATGTAACTACTTCAAAGGAAAACAAAAACTTGTTCACAACTTTTGGGGCTACCTGATGGATGGATTCATGTTGTTATAATAGTAAATGCTGTTAAAGGTGCATTAATATACCTTATAATACAGTTGGGCACTAAGACATCGTACTCCAGGGTAAGGCAGGAACCGCTCTGTACAGTAACTGTCGTCAGGTTCCCAGTCACAGATGTCTCATCAGATGTAGAATAGTAGGACTTTGGGATGGAGCCTCCAAAGCATATCTGAAAAGTTTAGGAATGTTACATGCTCTCAGATCTATTAACGTTATGATTGCACTACTGTGAAAAATTGGACTTACCCAAGTTTCACAGAGTCAGAATTTTTTGCATAAAGGAATAAAACATCTACATCATTTACAACCATCCCTTAACAGAGACGGTTCATTACACAGACTTTCTGCAACATATCCGAACACTGTTATCCGAATCACAGTTTCTATCTGCATAACATGACATTACAGGTGCAGTGGAATTCTCATTCCTTGACAAAAAATGGAGTTATAAAGTATCAAATTTGGGTAAGTCCAATTTTTGTATTGGAAATTACAATAACTGATCAACTATAGTAACGGTTCAAACTACACAATCTCTGCAATCTTGGTAAAGACAGTGTTTTAATCTTTTCACCATCGATACTGAGAACAATGGATTATACAAACATGACAACCCAAGAAGGTTGACCTTCAACCTATCTACAGTACTCTAAAAAAGAGTAGTAAGTGTATGCTGCTGACCTTTGACCTACACTTGGGGTCCCCATCAGCATCTGTCGCTGTCCCGCCCCAGTATGCAGGCAGGTAGTGAGCATCGATCTTCTGCAGTAACAACTCCTTCCAGTCATCTGGGGAAGGGAAGGCAAGAAGGTTTATCATGTTAGTTTTTGTAGAGGTAAAAACATACTGTTAATTCATTCGTAATTGCAGAAGATTAATTTTTTCAAAGTGCTTTAAGTTCACAGTTAAAACAGTTCTGTCGTATAAAATAGTTACATAAGCCAATTGAGCTACAAGGCCATCCCTCCTAGTACTAACATTCAAAGTATTATATATAAAACTTACTTCCACAGACATAGAGCTTGCTCTTTGTGTCTTCACTCAGGAAGGGCCTCACCAGAGAGTACAGGACAGGGAACAGCCTTGGTGCTGAAACATGGGTGGTAATAAACATGTAAAAAGGTACTGTTACAGTATGATTACAGCCAGATGATTGCACACTGGATAACTGCACACTTCTATTAATTGCACGGAATCCCAAAATCCCAAAACAGTGCGGTCCAGCTGGATAACTTCGCATTGTTGCACTACCTGGATGATTGCATGAAATACCCTAGAAAATGGGTGCACTTGAACGGCTTCTACTGTATAGGAAGTGATGGACAGGCACTACAAAGCATTCTGACAATTAGAAAGTGGGAAAATGCATCCTCATGACCTTTTTTGCAAAAAGATAAAAGTTGAGCATTTAAAAGACAGGTAAACAAGACAAATAAGGTATTTCACAGCAGAAACTAAAATTCAGTTCTCACCTCGAATTATCATAGCAGCCTTCAGAGTTTCAGGATAATTTGCCTCAAAAATCTTCAATATCTAACAAAGTAAACAGAACACAGAGGGATGTCAATGTTAGTGCAACAACACACTATACCATGGAGAGAATATTGGACGATTTTGTGAAATAAAAGCTATATGTGAAGAGGGCTGGGTAGCAGCACATATATATACAAGTACAGATAGAGAAGCTCATTGAACTGGAAAATCTCATTGTACCAGTCACACACACACACAAAATTAACACTTACTGCTAGAAGTGATTTTTGGACCAGGACTATGATACCAATAATGCTACCTTTCAGTAAAATCAGGTCCACACCTAGATCCTACATGTGCCTTGTTTCTTTTTATTTCAATACCTGGCCACTACTGGCTAGAACTAATTCCCTGGACATGAATTTGTCAAACCTTCATAGGTGTACTACGTACCTGGATATGATAATAAGTAAAGAGAAAAGATACCCCAAAGGTGTAAAATAGATTGGAGAAGTTGCCTATGCGATACAGAATAAAGTGCATTGTATGATATACTGATGCCTACCTGTATGTCAATATCAATAGCTGGAAAACAACAAAAAGCAAATAAATTAAATGATACAGAGTAGTACTCAGAATAGAAAGAACACTAACAATACATGTAAACAAAATTGAAGAGGGCTGATATGTGTCTGAAATAAAGACAGATTTTACAGAGCATTGAGAAGATTACATGTTAAGAACACTGTCCAAGTATGGCCTAACTACTGGTGACCTTGTACTTGTCTATATTGGTTTTGTGCGCCCGGTATTGGAATACGCATGCCAAGTGTGGCATCCAGGATTGACTGTTGCTGAATGTAAGTCAATTGAAAGAGTGCAGAAGAGAGCTTGTAGGATAATCCTCGGACAGAACTATACCTGCTACAGCTCGGCACTGACTGAACTCTCCCTCACATCGCTGTCTCAGAGACGTCATGACCTATGCAGTTCTTATGCTCGTTCACTGTATAGATCCCCGACCTACAGGGACTGGTTCCCTCCCTGTCGTAAGGAGATTACTGGTAGAAATACACGTTCAGCCAACAAACTGCAGGTCCCCAGAGCCAACACCTCTCGTTTAAGGAAAAGTCCAATATACTATATGGTCTCACTACTCAATGACGACATTGTATGAACTATGTGTTTCTACCTTCCCAGTTTGTAAATAAGTCTGCGTAATGATGTGATTATTGATGTACATATGTATATAGTTGGAACAGTTTTTAAGCCATTTTTAACTGTTAACAAGCCCACCAATTCAGCCCTTGGGCTGCTATCAGAAGCTTGTACGTTTTTATTGTTTTGAACGAATAAACCTGTCATTCATTCATTCATTCATTCATTCATTCATTAACACAATGTGACAACAATTCCAGGATTGGTGTGTTCAAAAATTTGTATTTTCCCAGAACTATCATACTATAGAGTGGAATTTGTTATCACCAAGCATAGTAGGGGTATGTTTGCTGGGTAGTTTTCAAGACCACTTGAAGATAGATGTGTAAAAGTTAGGTGTGACGGGTCGTTCAGTGTAATTTGTAACCAGCTGCTGCCACACGCTGGTGTGTTACGCCGAAGGGTGGTAATTATACCGGCTATATAGATACAGATACAGAAGCTGGTGTGTTATGCCGAAGGGTGGTTATACCAGCTATATAGATACAGATACAGAATTCCAAATTTCTAAGCTACTAGGCAGGAAAGATACTGTCAGTGCTTACCTTGTTTGGACATGTGTCTCATACCAAACTGGTCCAAGTCTATCACCAGTGTGAGACCCTCCACTGGGCGACCCAGCTGCAGAGACAAACACAATGGAAAAAAATCAGTGTTTGTTTGTTTTGAACCTTTGTTGTTGTTTTCATTTGTGTTAGCAGTGGAAAATTGAAATTGTTTAATATGCTTTAAAACTATGGAAAACTGACAACAGTAACAGTCACTGTGGAAAAATTAGTAACAGCCTCTATAAAAACTGTTCACAGACCTTCTCAGATTGAGCCCTGAACTCTTCCCAGATCTCCTCCAGAATCAGCAGCTTGAACTTGATGATGTCAGAGCACTGCACAGACTGAAGCATGCCCTTGACGTCCAACAGACCAAAAGGATCATAGAACACAGGACAGCCTTCCTTGTCCCAGGAGAACAGGCCTCCAGTAAAGTACTTAGACAGCACCTGGCAACAGAGTAGAGCATACAAACCGTATTTATCTTCTTATTGTATTGTTTTATGAGAAACGAAAGGCTCAAATTCAAATCACAGTCAGGGCAGAAACATCTCTTTATCAGGCTCTGTGAGTCAGGCTTTTTTGGGCTTATGGTGTACTTTTTTTACTCATACAACCTAGAACAAACAAAGGTTGAGAATTAAGAGGTTGTGTTAAATGAGGTCTTAAATTTTGGCTTACAAATTATATTCATCTTATTCTGGTATTGTTGTGTGGAGAAAGAAAGGCCCAAATCACACTAAGGGAACAAACATAACCTCCTGAACAGACTCTATGAGTCAGGCTTTTTTTCTAGCTTATAGTATTTTTTTTCTACTCACATAGCCTTGCACAATCAAAGCTTGAATTAAGAGCTTGTGTTAAATGATATACTTGAATTGGCTCAAAATTTATTTGAAAGCATGTTGGCCCACTTTTAAAAGAGCAGTCATACCTCTGGCACTTTAAACTCCTTCTTCAAGTTGTCAACATTCAGTTTTTTCCTGAACTCCTGATTCTGAAAACAAGATGTAAACAATAATGATAGTAACATGTGAAAAGTCTCATTTATTGACATGCACTTTGACAGGTGGGTGGCTCATCTCCACTGCACCAGTGCACTCCCACGGGATTATCTCTTTGACACTATCCCAGACAGATTAAACATTGAATATACTCAATGTACATACAGATAAGACACTTTACACCTTATGTTCCCAGCAAGAATACACTTGATGCAATATGAGATAACGTTCATCATAAATAACTAACAAAAATAAGAACTTACTAGTCGCAGCATTTCTTCTGCCTTGGCAAGATTGAAACTCCTGGCTGAAAGACAAAAGATGTAACATCTATTATCATAATACCGGTACGTTTACGACGATTTCTCTAGCCATACTGATTTGACAAATTGTCAACGCATCATTTTCTCCAGTTACATGTTGCTGTTATAGGTTACCCTTGCCACTTCTTCTGTGTAACTTTTCTGCCACTCTTGTCCTGCTAAAAGCGTAATATTGTAATTGTAACACGCCGCGGAATTACACGGCGAACGGGCGCGTGGTTGGGAGGGGGTAACAAATACCGGTAGGAAGAAACACGGCACAATTAACTGCCGCTATGTACATTTATACATCCTCTGATGTTCCTTCCTTTTCTGTCAGTAAATGCATAAAACATAAACCTGCATGAGCATACAAAATGTCATGAAAAAACGGACGTAAACTGTCAAGAATTTTCATTTAACTTCTGTCCGTCACAACCGCTATGACGTAACACTTCACTGCTAGCGTAGATATAAAAATGGCGGGAAAATGGCTGCGTACGTTCAATTTTGCCCATTCAGTCGTAGATCCGGGCTATTATGCAACGGTTCTTCACACTTTTACATGAGTTGTAGGTCACCAACAGAAATTCAAGATTGTTGTTGAATCATGTTCGTCTTGTGCCGTGAGCATGTGTTACGAATGAATTATGATCTATAAATTTGGCAATGAATGTGACAGTGTGTTCGTCCCACGACGAGCTGCCTACCCCGAAAAAGATACTGAAAACTTTTGGCCTTGTTGTCTTCGAATGCATTGTTATCGATGCTTTGTAAATGATGTATTGGACACCTAGATGTCTGAAGTGTGCACAGCTCAGAAAGAACTATTGTTGCATCTTTAAGTTCCAGTATTTTTAATCTACCGGTATAAGTCTTATGGCTGGTATTATGCCAATGCATGTTACCACAACATTACGTACAGAAATAACAGTTAGCAAGCTTAGTGTAACATTATACATTTTAAGTTAATCAAGATAGGAATTGACAAATCTCTGAAGGGAATGATTTTTATGATGTCTTTGTCAATAAAAGTTTGATAATTAACGTTACCTCGGAGCCATTTTAGGAGGAAGATGTCATCCATATGTGGCTGTAGAACATCTTTGATGTTGATCCTGAACTGAGAGGAAAAGACAAATTACACAGCTTTTACAAAAGAATTAAATCAATAATTGTTGACTCTACTGACAAATAATAATTGCTTCCAACTGGGACATGTTCAGAACCTAAGGCCAAAACAAGATGATACTCATATAAACTGGATATAAACATTAATAAGTACTTTGTACACAACCAATGTTTTTGGTGACCATCTGAGACCTTCCTCAGGGCAGTGCTAACTGGGGCTCTATTAGGACATAAAGTCAGGGGTTGTAGGCGCCACAAGACCTTCTTGTGGGGGTATGGATCACAGGATTCTGCCCCAAAATATGGCCTAAATAATGGCCAGCAGAGTCAGTCCACATTAGTCCCTTAATGGCTATGTGGCAATTCTGTGTGTCTTGGTTCTGTACAAAGAACTCTGTCCAGTGATTTACCAACCTCATGAAACTACATTTATTTACAGACTCTCAGGCCTATATTTAATAACCAGCGGCTTGTTTTGAGTAAATTTCAGCTGGTACAAAATGTAGGTCATGCGGAACCCTTCTGTCCTTAACACTAGGATGGCATTACTACCTGATGGAATGGCCTTGAACCTATGTGAATTACCTTCAGAAATAGACTACACAAACATACGGGATACCACCAAGCAAATTACAACTTCAAGGCTCTGGATTGTCTCAAGCCAACAACTGTCAAGATAACAGCTCAGTGATCGTAAGAGCGACCTAAACTGGCCCAGAGATCTTCCTACCTGGCTGTTATCTACAGTACTCTACTACAATTAGTAGTCTTATCCATGATCTGATCTGATGAGTTTAATATGACATCGCGATCTATTGATCTCACCTTGTCCAAGGCCTCCTGTTGTTGAGGGCTGAGATTTCCAACACGTCCGCTCATCTTGTTTCCTATCCTGCTACTTGACTTCGTCTTAGCCTGAGAACTCGTCTCAGTCTAAAACAGCCCACTCTTCTGTTGTCTATAGCCCTAAGATTCGTGGGAGTTGCTTGACATCACGTTTGAATCGCATACGTATCACCCATAATTGACTACATTGATAGCTATTACGGCATCATTGATCTAGAGATAGCAATAGATACGTGTATCCATGGTGACACGCCTACTTCCGTGTTTCATAAGACTCGCAGTTGACGTTTTGCGGCAAAAATATGTCGTGAAAGCGGGGAGTCCAAATATCTTAATACATCGCAGTTAGATTTGTAAATTAGGCTTGCCAAACGTTATTGTCTTTTACATATATTGTTAAGTTATCCTTTTATCATCTGATTTAACAGAATTGATGGAGTTTTCTGCGGGAAAACCAGAAATCGTGATATTACGCCATGGCCGCACAACGTCACATTTCCCTTTATTCTTTGCGACACAACAATGGCAGCGCCCATGTGAAGATTCCGGACCGGTGCGGATATTTTGTGGTTTGTTGACTATTACTCTGTGATAAATGTTCTGAATTGGTGGTATGATATGCAGACCGGCTTGATGCATTAGGTGAGTAAATATGATGATGGTTTAGAAGATGAAATGCTCGCTACACGCATGAAGTTGGGTAGAGTACGTAGATCGAGTTCTTGCAGGAGTCTCGCTCCAGATATATGTTTTTGTGGAAAATATTAAGTTATATGAAGGAGTGATGTTATTGACAGTCCTTGATCTTGTCATGGTGAAATCGCGTGGTGCAATCGGCAGCGCGATGGGCTCAGGCCCAAGAGTTCCAGAGTTCAAATCCTGCCATGCCATGCCACCGATCTTGTGCCCTTTATAGGAAAGGCGCTTTACACGACTTTCCTCACTAAACTAAGGTTCGCTCCCAGGTTTGGAGGTTTAACATCATGACATCAATACAGAAGACATCAACAACTTCATTGTAATGCCTTTCCTTCCATTCCATTCAGAAACACACACAACAGTCTACACCATGTTACAAAGGAGATGTGTGAGGTTTGGGAGTACAGTCTCCACCAGGGTCCTGTCTCATCACCACACCGGCCATGACAGGAGACGCTGTCACACCGGCAGGTATGATGTCATCGTTGTCGGAGGAGGGCATGCTGGGACAGAAGCGGCAGCGGCTGCGGCCAGGATGGGGGCCAACACTCTCCTGGTCACGCACAAACTGGACACTATAGGTGAGTGTTACCTGTATCTGTATCTATATCTATATAGCCAGTATAAGCTATATAGCCAGTATAAGCTATATAGCCAGTGTAACACACCAGCTTCGCAGGCAAGTAGCGTGGCATCAGCTGGTTATATTACAGTGAATGATCCGTCACACCCAGGGCTCTAGCCAGCGTCCGTTTTTTTTGTCAATTGACGGAAATTTGCTGCGTCTGACGGAAAAATTTTAAAACCAATCCGTCAACCTTGACGGACAAAAATCCTTGGCGGAAGCTACAGGCAGCTTGGGGACACCGTCCACGGCGGTAAAAGCCACACACTATTTGTTTTGCTATTGTTATGATTGTTAACAATGTGTGTCGGTTCCCTTTTGCGTACGATAATCTCATTAAAACCCGTTTTTCAAGGTCTCAATGGCAACATTTACTACTTTGTAGTGTCATAGGGAAAATGAGTTTTCGCGGTTTTCACGACGATTGGAATTGGCTGACGGAAATAAATTTTGAGCTGGCTAGAGCCCTGGTCACACCTAACTTTTGCACATCTATCTGCAAGAGTTCTTTAAAACTATCTTTAAAACTATCCAGCGAAGATGCCCATGCTGTGCTTGGTGATAACTCTACTCTACAATAGTTCTGGGAAAGTACAAATTTTTGAACAAATCAACCCTAGTGGGAATTTATTTATTTTGGCTTAAGATAGATGGGTGGACCTACCTTTTTTTAACTTTACCTTTTTTTCCTTTTTCTTCAGGTGAGATGTCTTGTAACCCATCATTTGGAGGTGTGGGGAAGGGTCACCTGATGAAGGAGATTGATGCACTGGATGGAGTCTGTGCCAGGATTTGTGGTGAGTTATGATTAAAATGCATATATGATATAATATAATTTGGCAAGAATACAAAGAAGTTCCGTCTTCTTATGACATGATAGTATTTTGCTAGTTGTCTTTTTTTGTTTTAACCAAATGGATTTCTCTTTTTTTTTGACAGACAAATCAGGGATTCAATATAAAGTTCTGAACACAAGAAAAGGTCCTGCAGTGTGGGTAAGTTATATATTAATATGTATCGCTATGTGTACTTAATACTACAATAATAGTCATCTTTTCAAGGTTGTGCAATGTATATGTATAGATGTATCATGAATGAATGAATGAATGAATGAATGAATGAATGAATGAATGGTTTTATTCGATCAATGTGATCCATGAAAAAGTATATGGCAGCCACAGGCTGAATTGCATACTTTTACAATTAAAATCATTGGCTTAGGCAGATACAGCTCGAAAATACAGCGGAATTATAACTCGAAGTTTGCATTTTTAAAATCGACAATAGACGCTATCTTAAAACAGATAGGTTCGACGTTAAACAGATGATGTATTTTTGACATGCACAATGCGTGGCTACAAATAGCTATTTACATCAGGTAACATGTTCAATATATGGCTAGAGTCCATTCAGCAGGTTGGTCATGTAAGGGATAGGACTGTTCTTGTATCGGCTTGTCCTTGTCTTAACTGTGGATAGGAGATGTTTGCTTCTAGTGTTCCTGTTGCTGATGTTACCCCGTGTAGGTGGGAACCAGTTCCTGAATGTGTCTGACTCAATCAGACGCCTTGCAAAGCTGCGGCACAGTTCACGACGCCTGGCCTCTAGTGTGGGTAGCTCCAGTCTGCTGCACGCTTCCGTGTAAGTTGTGTACGCAGGGCCAAGGATTATGCGGCACGCTCTTCTCTGCACAGTCTCAATCCTGGCTCGTTGTGATGTTGTCAAACCTGCATGCCACGTGGGGGCGGCGTATTCACATGCTGGTCGCACAAGGGTCTTGTAGCACATAAGCAGTTCTTCTGAAGGGAGGTCGAAACTTCGCAGTTGTCTGAGTAGGTACAGTTTTTGGTTTCCCTTTTTTACTACGTGGTTCACATGTAGATCCCACCCGAGGTCCGCCTGGAACTGCAAGCCGAGTAGTTTCAAAGTTTTGACTTCTAACAGTGGTTCGCCGGCTATGGAGAACTGTGGTCTTGGGACAGTGACTTTAGAGAAAGACACATGCATCACCTTGCACTTTTTTGGGTGAAGCTTCATTTGCCGGTTGGTGGTCCAAGTGGTGAGGTGGTCTAGGTCGGCTTGTAATGTAGACGTAGCATCATCACTTGCAATTGTTTTGTGCTTTGGTCATTGAACTTTTTTTAAAACTGTCTTCAAATATACTGACAGTATATTTTTCATGGATATTGAATAGATGCTGATTTGGTGTACGGCATTATAGGGATATTGTAATTATAACTTATATAAGCATTATGAATTATAGGATAAATGTGGGGAAATACCAGTAGACTAGTCAGTGTCCTTATTACTTATTATGGCCTTTACTTGAGAGTCAGCCTTTGGCTTGGTCAAGGGAATATCCTTCCACAAACTAAGTTTGAACTCGCGATATACTTCTTTCCCAGCATACTACTAGTACTCCCAAACCAATATCCTGTGCATGTATTTTCCTGCAGGGCCCCCGGGCACAGATTGACCGTTCCCTGTACAAGAAGCACCTCCAGGATGAGCTGTTCAGCGACACCCCTAACCTGACTTTCCTGGCCAGGCCTGTGGAGGACCTGATCCTGACACCCAACAGCCAGCCTGACTCGGATGTGTGTAAACAACTGGTGCGGGGGGTCAGGCTGGGTACGTCTTGTAGTTTGTTTTATTTGTTTATTTTGTTCATAAAAAAACAATAACAACTAGAGTTCGGGGACCTCATACCTCCATGAAATATTTATTGCTTTTTTGTGGATGGTATGTATGTTTATAGTCGGTTGTATTTGAGAGTAATGGTTATAAATGTTATGGGAAAGTAGTGGTGTATTTATTTAATGACACAGAGGATGTCCATCTGATTAGTAATTATTAAAATGTGACACTTAATTGTGTAATGTGCGTTTAAGAGGTCGACGTGGTGTTCCTTAAGCTTGATGTTTGGCATTTAAACTGTCTAAGGTTGTCAGCATTATTGAGGTTCGACTATGTGCCTCAGAGCGGTGTGGTGGGAGGAAGTTGGGAAACTCAGAAAGAAGAAGGGATGTGGCCAACTTTAGTCAGATGGTGATTTGATTTTCCACCAATATGTCATAACATCAGCTGTTCACACGGTACAAAAATGAGATGCACACTTTCCTCTGATAGCCCTACATCAACTGTAAGATGAATACTTGGCGCCAACCCCGTCTGCTAAAAAACAGGTACCATTGGCTACGAAAGAGACAACTAACAACTGTCCCTTATCGTAACGAAATCAGAACATCTGTATCGCCCATAAAACTTCTGACACCCAACCCATCTAAGATGAGAGGACCTAATGGCATTTTAATCACCATGTCACTCAAATCAGCAGTACAGTATGTGAGACATCCATACCTGTTAAGCATTACCGTTAAATGTACCTCAACTTCTTACAATTATACTTACGCTTCACATCTCCATGATATCCTAAGCAGACATAAATAAAACTAATTATCATATTCAAAAAACTTGGGGTTCCCCAAACAGCTGTCATACAAATCACCTCACTATCTGCTTGGAGCTAAGCCCATTAACAAACACTTAAAGCATGATGCCTGTTCCAATATATCGCAGATATAGGGGGGATTTCTGATATTATTACATCGATTATAACGACAGATACGGCGCCCAAAATCACATCGATTCGAGCTTTCATCACAGCCCACCAACACAACAAGTATGAAACCAATCCATCCAGTCGTTCTTGAGTAATCTTGTACACAGACAGAGACACATAACAGAAAATATAACCTCCATGACATTTCATGGAGGTAACTACTGTGCCAACTGTTACAAATATTTCAAACAGTCCTAAGCAGACATAAATAAAACTACTGGGGGTTCCCCAAACAGCTGTCACCTCACTATCTGCTTGCAGCTAAGCCCATTAACAAACACATACAGCACGATGCCTGTACCAATATATCTCAAATATAGGGGTGATTTCTGATATTATTACATCGATTATAACGACAGATACGGCCCCCAAGATCTCATCGATTCGAGATTTCATCACACCCCACCAACACAACAAGTATGAAACCAATCCATCCAGCCGTTCTTGAGTAATCATCTACACAGACAGAGACACATAACAGAAAATATAACCTCCATTCCATGACATTTCATGGAGGTAATGAAGTACAGAAATGTAACTAAAAGTGCCAGAGGAGGGGAGAAGCCTTCATGGCTTGTACAAAGCCTTCCTCCACGTAACTGTACTAATATTAATAAGTTATAAGTTATAAATTTATTAAGTTATAATTAACTATAATTACTATTGTAAGTTGCAGATTTATACAATGTCAGTAATGATACAACATACTGTAAATGCCTTTAAGTTCGCGGGGATTTAATTTCGCGGTAGCGAGAAAAATGACTTTTCGCGGTGGATTTAAGTTCGCGGTAACACCATATACTGCAGTCCAATACCATAATAGAAAAATGTTCGCGGTGGATTTAAGTTCGCGATGAAGTGGTCACCGCAATAACCGCGAACATTAATCCACCGCGAACATTTCTGCATTTACAGTACTTGTATCCACTGCCTTTTCCCTGGCCTTGCTCTTCCTGTCCATGGTACTGAAAATGTGGTTTTATTGACATCTGTCTCTCTCCTTGGTGCTGAATGACTCTCTTGTCTATTTACCCAATATCTTGCATAGCTTTTTATTGGGGATATGAATGTATGAGAGCTTGCTTTGCCTAAGTCATAGCTTTTATCAATTTAGCTTATATTGTAGCGATAAAACTTATTATGGACCCAATTACATATTAAGATGATGTAGATGTATCTTCTCCAAATGATACAATATAGATTTATCAAATTATTATTCATTCATGCATTCTTTCTTTTCCTTGTTTTACTGGTTAGTTTTGACTTTTGGACATCTGAGTGTATGATTGTTTTCACTCCTCCAATATCACTCGTGCGCCATGACAAACCATGTCAGGTTGTGTTCTTCTCTACAGATGATGGGCAATGTATCCATGGTGACACCGTTGTCCTGACAACAGGTACCTTCCTGAGGGGACAGATCAACATCGGCCTGGAGACCAGACCAGCAGGCAGGGTGGGCGACGCTCCGGCCATCGGGCTGGCCAGATCACTGGAGGACGCAGGCTTCACTGTGGGCAGGCTCAAGACAGGTGGGGGCCTGGCTTACTAGTTACTTTTGCCAAGAAGGCTATATTTACCTAGTACATGAAAAATGGAGGTATGGTCTTTGATATGGCTGTGTGTCTGTCTGTCTTTGTGTGTCTGTCTGATTGTATTTGTGGATGTTTGTGGTCAGCATAACTCAAGAACCTCTGGACGTATTACAATGATATTTGGTATGTGGGTAGGGGTTGGGAAGACGAAAGTCAAGGTCGATTTTGGGCCCCCTTGTAATCTTGGTACTGCAGCAGAAATTCCGTGTTTTTTATCTTTTGACCTGAATGTGCTATGGTCTACTGCCCCTACAACCCCAAAAGGCTATCGGACTACCTTAATCTTTACCTTTGTATTGAGCCATATTTGTAATAATGTGATACAGTTTGGATTGATTCGAGAACACTGACACTTACTTATTTTTTCCACACTATCACAGTAAAGTTACGAAATACTGGTACACAGAGATATCCATTCGATGAACTCATAGCCTATTGTCTAGTTAAACACATGTGACATATGACACACAGTTTGCTTCTTTCTTCTTCGATCTTTTTTCTTTCATCTAGTCATGGATTTTTTGTGGTTTCCAACATGGTAAGTTTGTCTTTACCTTAACTTCACAGGTACACCACCCAGGGTGGATGGACGTACCATAGACTACACACATCTGTCCCCACAGCCTGGAGACGACCCTCCACAGCCTTTCTCTTTCCTCAATGATGCTGTGTGGATCAAGGTACTGGCTAGATTGGTTATGTTATGCATGATGTGTGCCACTTCCATTCCTACTGCAGTAGACATCTAGTTTTCAGTAAAAAAAGAGTTTAGAAGAATGTCCCATCTGACTGTCTCTCTGCCTGTCAGCTAGCGTGGAATATCTTTATGAAATTGCGTGTTCCAAAGATAATAACATGTTTAGCATATGTATGATGGAACTGATTCAGTTTATCACCTTTAATTGACGTTGTCCAGCCAGAAGACCAGGTGCTCTGTCACCTTACCCACACCAACTCCACTGTGGACAAGATAATCCTGGATAATCTTCACCTGGACAGACATGTACTGGAGGAGACTACAGGACCGAGGTGTGTCTTCAGGGATGTGTTTCTGTCTAGCCACTCTTTGGTGTGACACACCAGCTTCTGTATCTGTACATGTATCTGTATAACTGCCTTTTACTGTAAACACACCAGCTTCTGTATCTATATCTCTTTCTGTTTTGTGGTATATAACAACCATTCAGCATAACACACTAGCTGATATATCCACGTCTCTTTCCGTAGTTAATTAGTATAACTGCCATTCAGCATAACCACCAGCTTCTTTATCTGTATCTCTTTTTGTATAGCCTGTATAACAACCCTTGGGCATAACACCAGCTAATCTGTATCTGTATCTGTATGGCGAGCATAACTGCCCTTTGGCATAAGATGACGGCTTCTGTAGGTATTTTTATTTGTATAGCAGGCATAACTGCTCTAGGGTGTAACATACCAGCTTCCATATCTTTATCTGTATAGTCTGTATAACTGCCTTTTGGCGTACCTAATTTGATAACTAGAGAGCTTTTTCTCTGTTCCAATTGCAGATATTGTCCCTCCATCGAATCCAAGGTCTTGAGATTCCCAAAAAGACCCCACCAAATATGGCTGGAACCTGAAGGTATGATGGAAGTTGGAAGTTAACATTGAGAGTGTCTGATATCAACATCATTTTAAGTAGCTGCAGTTCTTCCACAAATTGCTAGGAGGTGCTACTATCCCATTAAAATAGACCGCCTACATGTGTCACAAGCTTTTTTTTCTTTTTTGCTGTAGCACACCTGCATTGTTAAAAGATACACATTTGTCTCCAATAAGACAATGTTTGTGTATATGTGCCATTTAATTACCTTTGCCAAGAAGGTTGATATATTTTCGGTAGCGTTTGTGTGTGTGTGTGTGTGTGTGTTTCTAGAAGACCACCATAACTCGAGAACGCCTGCATGGATTGTATTGATATTTGGTATGTGGTATTTGATATGTGGGTAGGTTTTGTTTATATTTGTATTGGGAATAACCCATTGTTTAAAATGAGCTTGTGAAGTTATCGCTAGCAGTATCCAGTATTTCTATAGTATATGTAGTGTTATTTATTTCTCTTGGTGATCATACAGTAAGCTTCTCCCCCCTCCACAGGCCTGGACACCCCCGTGGTGTACCCCAATGGTATCTCCTGCACGCTGCCAGCAGAGGTTCAGGTGGACATGGTCAGACAGATCAGGGGGCTGGAGAGGGCAGAGGTCATCCGGCCTGGTAGGACAGACTTTCTCCTTCTCAGTCAATAGACTCCTGGAGAAAATTTTGTCACTGTTGATGAGAATACCAATGCGTGTCCACCAGGGCTGTCTCCAGGACCCGGCCTTCCGTCCTAGGACAGAAATTTGCTTGTTTGGACATGAAATAATTTTACCCCATCCGTCCCAAAAATGACATAAAACTGTTGAAAAGGTACTTTCAAAAGCTTTAAATGACAAATTTAAGCAGGAAAATCAGCAACACGGGCTCCCAAACAGTGAGTGGAACAGAAAAAAATTGCTGCTGTCCACACAAAAATAAGTCTATAGTTCTGTTAAGCCAACAGTGTCCAATGAATGCTGGAAAATGCACAACTTTTTTGGCAGAAACTAAGCTGCAAGTTCCTCATTTGTAAACCTTTCTATTTTTGCGGCGACCTCTAAACTGCAAAGTCATGACAACAAGAAAAATGCATTTCCAGTGTATAACCACCATACGACAGATTTTTTTCAACCACAAACTTAATTTAAAGCACCTTGAAAACCTCCTTTCACCTTCCACTGTAAAAATAAAATCCCCACAAAAATGAATGAATGTACAGTACTTTGGCAATCCCACTCTGCAGGTTATGGTGTAGATTATGACTACATGGACCCTCGGCAGCTGAAGGCATCACTGGAGACCCACAGGATAAAGAACCTGTTCTTCGCCGGGCAGATCAACGGCACCACAGGGTATGAAGAGGCAGCAGCTCAGGTGTGGAACCTTATTTTTTAGCTATTTCCTCCAAACTTTAAAAAAATAACAGCATTGGATAACAAACTTCTTTGTACACAACCAGTGTTTTATACAAGACCAATGTTCCGATGACTGTCACCTTCCTCATGATCAGATTAATGCTCACGCAGAAGGTCACCAAAATGTTGGTCTTGAAAAAAACACTGGTGTGTATTAAGTGACTGACCAACCTGCCGAAACTATTCCCGGGCCCCTGGGTAAAAATGTGATTTACTTCCCCTTTACATTTAATTCCATTCTACAAGTTGCATAAATCAAAATCCCCTCAATGTTACTTTTTTTGTATTGGAAGTCTTACAGCACTAGTTTAGGAAATATAGGCCATGCCAACTGAGCCATGACTTTGATGAAGGCTACTACAATGTGTACAATTCTATTCTTGTCATTTACATTGTTTTGTCTGCATTTTGCAGGGTATCATAGCAGGAATCAATGCAGTGTTGAAAGTACAGAACAGACCAGCCTTCACTGTTAGCAGAACAGAAGGGTACATCGGAGTTCTCATAGACGACCTCACCACACAGGTATTTCTTGGTTTATTTGTTTTTTCTTCGTTCAGACCCTTGCAGTGCCTGTGTGCTCATAGATCAGCAAGTTTCCTTGCTGTTTCTGTAGCAGGGTACATTTTTACAGGGAGAAGTTGCTATCCCTTCTCCTTCAATGTGCTTAAAGCACCTGCTTGAACACGGGACCCCCATGTTTACATCCCTTCCAAAAGATGGATGCAGCCCCAACTGAGATGCCCTACCCAGGATTGAACCAGGGTCCCCCAGTTACTGACTAATTGGAAGGGGAAGTTTTAACAGTTACTAGTAGAAGTTCGCAGTTGAAATAATTCTGTGGCACAGTAGTAATACATTGGAAACACATACTTGCATAGTTTCTTGAATTCATAGAGAGGTCATCACAAAAATAAAACCATTGCAAAGATTTACAGTACAGCAATATTGTACTATGCACTAATCCCGTAAAATGACTAACTTGTATTGAATTGTTTTGCTAGTTCATTCTAGTGATGCTGAATTAAGAAGAGTGATGGATGTCACTCAAAACGTCTGGAACTGTATCTGGATATTGTTTACCTGGATGTCTAACCTTCATAATCGTGAATAAACTTGCATATTCCAGGGTACCAACGAGCCGTACCGAATGTTCACCAGTAGAGCGGAGTTCCGACTGTCCCTGAGACCAGACAATGCTGACGAGAGACTGACAGAGAAGGGACACCAGGCAGGCTGTGTCAGTCACTACAGATATCACAGGTTCATGGACATTAAACACTCGCTGGACAGCAGTCTACAGCTCTTGAAGTAAGTCTCCTGGCTTGACTGGCAAAGATATGGTTAAGATTTCAAATGCTATTTCTGGAAACATAGCTCTTACCAACAAGATTTGACTCATTGACGTAACATAATATTATCATGATCATATGATGCAGTCCTCAGGTCATTTTAACTTGAGAAGGATCAGAATGGAAAGCTTGTTGGTGAGGGATTTACTTGGTGTGATGAAATAGGGTTTAAACTTGAAAATCTTCTCAAAGTTGATTATCCTCATGAATGAAGTTTCATTTGAATAGCTAAAATGTACCGGTAAAGATATATCATATGTTACATTATTACAATTTATCAATTTAGTTCTCAAATACTTGAAAAGAAGTTCACAAAGCCTATAAAAATCAATTTTAAATCATTTAGCACAGAGAGAAAATTAATTTTGGGCCAAATACATGACATTAATTGTGCATTTAACTGATCATTTCCATGTATCATTTTTCTACAGATCCTTCAGTCAGTCATCAACCAAGTGGAAGAGACAACTGAATTATGATCTGTTGAGTGAAACAAAATCAGGGACTCAAAGGTGAACACATTTTAACAAAATACTGTTGCTATATAAGCTCCCCCTTAATAAACCATAGCTTTAATGCTCCATATTTGCCATACTAATATAGGGGTCACAAGTTATACTCTAACTTACAAGTTGTAGCGGGTTAGAGAATAAAAATATGACAGTTTATTACCTAAATCATAAACCCTCTAGCCTCTTGGAACTTTTTAGTTGTTTTTTTTCTTCTTTTTATTCTCCAGATGATCGTGTTAGAAGTCTGTACAAAATTAACAAGAAGAACCCTAGCTGTCATTGCAACACCATACAATTCTTAATGTCCATAAGAACCATTTTTCTTTAAAGAATTATCATTTCCTCATTCTGTCTGTTGCAGTGCCTTTGACTTGTTGAAATACCCAGATATGACCATAGCCCGGTTGGGAGATGTTGTTCCAGAGCTGAGACACCTGGTACCAAACAGACAGCTGTGCAATAGGCTCCAGATAGAAGGTTTGTCAAGAACTGTTCAGCCATGGTTGTGACACATGGTTCTAACTTTGTATCTGTTTGTGACTCTACAAATGGTTGCTTTTTAAAAAAAAAAGCTGTCTAATGATATATGATACAAGTATACAGTTGATAAAGTGAAACAAGGACTGGGTGTTAATAATAAGCCGTGGTTCACATGTGCTTGTGGAAAAGACCTTGGGGAATTCCCCCGGTACAATCAACCTGTAAATACTGTACATGCATCTGTAGTGTCTGTCCTCTCTGTCAGAACCAGTGGATGAGTAGCTCTTCAGTGAGTTGAAATGGATCAGTATTCACTTTCCTTTTTTTTCACTTTCACATTTCTCACTTTCACATTTCTCACTTTCACATTTCTCACTTTCACTTTGTTCACTTTTTTCACTTTTACTTTTTCCCCTCAGCGATGTACTCATGCATGCTGAAAAAGCAGGAGCAGGAGATACAGGAGGTACGGCGGGACGAGGCCATGACCCTTCCTGACAACCTGGACTTTACCCGGTTACGCGTGTCAACCGAGGTCATAGAGAAACTGGCATTGACAAGACCACAGACAGTACGTGTACATAAAATTTCTCATCCCAAATACATAATAGTAGTACGTATATTATGAATGTTCATTTTGCATACATGTAACTCGCTTTAGGTTTAACACTCCACTTTTATATTAGGTAGATGCTGTGTAAGACTGAACTGTAAGTATTGATCCACTCACACTGGATTGCATGGACCCCTTTACATAAAGTGCTCTAGGATTTTTAACATGCTCAAGGTTTGGCCCTACTCAAACATGGGGTCTCTAACTTTGGTCCCATCCAAGAGGATGTCCCTAACTCAGTTTAACCTGAGTTGAGTAAGAAAACTAGTCTAAAGTGCCTTTCTCATTTAGGATACACGTGATCTTAGTTTTTTTTTTGGTTTCCACTAGGGATTTCAACCCTGAACCTTTAGATTGTAAGGATTTATCACTATTGCAATTATACCAGTCCTTCATTTTTATGTAGAACTGTTTTTGCTATACCTAATGCAAGGACAATGAAGTAGGCAATAAATGAACATTAATTTTATTTACGCAATTTTGCAGATTGGAGCTGCCAGCAGAATACCTGGTATCACACCAGCTGCCATGGTTCAACTACTGAGATATGTCAAGAACTTCAACAGACAGAAACGTGGGTCAGAGACCCAAGAACTCAATCCAGCTTGACATAGAAGCAATGACAAGGACCTGTGGAATACGAATAGATGAGGGGGTTGATAGTTAGATATACATGTTTCATACTAATTATGGCCTTTAAGTATGTTTTGTAGCATGCTAATTTTAAATTTATTTATGAGGTGCTATCAGCCAACACTGTCTTTGATTTGGCATGAATCAAACACTTTATATTGTATGGAGTTGATAGGTAAATTTAAGTATTTTTGTACATATGAACAGTATCATATTCTATTAAATAAATTTCATATTTCACACTGTCATGTGTGTTTGTTGACATGTATTGCTTGTTACTTCTCCGTCTAAAAAGGATACCCCTTACATGCCTAATTTTGACATAAGAAACAACAAGCACTTGTTGCATAATCATAATGTTTTAATTTGATTTCAAAAGATATGCATGGTTATGGAACTTATGAGGAAAGCTTAATTTTGTTGCAACAATCAGATGTATTTTGGCCTGGCAGGGGACTTCTATCAAGATGAAAATAAAATCTAGATTGTTGGACTTTCCACAAAATTAAGAGTGATATATATCTTAGATGCAGTGTGAATTTCATGAATTGCTTAAATGTTACAGTATGAATTTTATAAACCAAATAGTGAGTAAGTTAGTGTATGGTACACAGCCTTTTACTTCTATGAAAAATAATTTGATGGTTTCACAAATTTTTACTTTTTAAGCCCTTAAGCACTTAATTGATTAATATAAACTTTGAATACAAACTCATATAAACACACATGTACATATTATGGTTATCAAGGTTAGACATCCAGGTACTACTAAACAATATTCAAATACAATTCAATCTCTACAGCTGAGTGAAAGAGATTTGCTTCTGGACGTTATGAGGCACGTATTGCAGTGCTATACCCAAAGCATCTCAAACATCACATTGTCAATACAAGATGCCATGAAAATACATCCTAAGGCTAATCCTAAATGTTTTGAATGGTTCTTTTCTATAGTTTCTTGATTGGTTGCCATATTAATGGCTGTGTACAATATTTATGTCTTTCTGAGAGATTGGTAGTGGTGTTGAGTGCCATAGCTATGGGCTTCAGCAGGCTGATTTCTGGTGCTTGTTAGTGGCTGGTAGTAGTGAAGTGCATCATGGGCAGGTGCATTCTCATCCACTGCTGCAGCAACACCTCTACGGGGTGGGGGAAGTGGGGGACGATCATCAAGAGGCACGTTGTTTCTTGGAGGCATAACATCATCATACAGATGATGCTGTGAGACAGATGGTGCTTGGAGATGTGGACGTGTGGCTTCACCCATTGCCTGAAACTGACCTTGCTCTGTTTGGTCATGACCACCTATTATTGTAACAGTGGTGTTTTTGTTGTCAAACACAATGCTGTGGTCTGGGACAGATGGAGGTTTCTTGTTTCTTCTCTTGAACCAGATTGTGAGAATGATGCCACCAATGAGTAGAGTGCCAGCAACTGCACCACAGACAGAGGCAATGAGAACAGGTAATTCGAAATTGAGAGCACCAGTGGTAGTTACAGATGAAGTGCTGGACAGAGGTGCCATGGTGAAAGTTGTGGGCATATTCTGTTGGACATTGGACACAAATAATGTGGCATATGTAGCACCAACAGGACTCATTGCAATACAGATGTACAGACCAGCATCTGCTGCAGTAAGGTCTGTTATGGTGATGGTACCGTTCACGTCCACAGTCACCCTCCCACCTGACTTGACAGTGGCATTCAGTCCAGAAGGGAGAATGACTGTAATGTCTGGTTTGGGGATTCCTGAAGCTTCACAGACCAAATATAGTGTCTCCCCTTGTATCAATGTGGTATCTCCACTCCTTTCAAACCTCACAATAGCTGCTTCTTCAGGCAGTGTGACTGATGCTACGCTTGTGACATCATAGCTTTGTGTACTACCAAGTGGTAAAGTAACTGGCATGACGGATGTACGGATGTCCACGTCAACAGACAGTGTGGCAAATTTTGAACCAGCTTGATTTGCTGCAATGCAGATGTACAGACCAGCATCTGCTGCAGTAAAGTTTGTTAAAGTGATAGTACCATTCACCTCCACAGTCACCCTCCCACCTGACTCAACAGTTGCATCCAATCCAGATGGGAGAATGACTGTGATGTCTGGTGTAGGGATTCCCAATGATTCACAGACCAAATGGAGTGTCTGTCCTTGTAACAATGTGGTATCCCCACTCATCTCAAACCTCACAATTGTTGGTTCTTCACAGATCAGATCTTCAGGATTGATATCGATAAGCCTTTGTCCATGGAAGTTGCTGGGTCCTTCACAGGTGGTTTGGTTTTCAAATGATTGAGACCCAGTCATTTTCTGCCTGAAGGGAACCATCCTACAGTCACACTGCCAGTGGTTGTTGTCAATGTTTACGGTAGTGATAGAGGATAGCTTGTCATATGCCACCAGGGGAAGTGTGGCAATCTGGTTGTTCTGTAGTTGAAGCTCTTGCAAGTTTCCCAGGCCAGTTAGCAAACCAGGGCTTATTGTATGCAGCTTGTTATTTTCAAGGCGTAAATGCCGTAGTCGTGGCAGGTTTGAAAATGCACCAGACTGAATAGCAGTTATTTGGTTTGAGTACAGATGGAGCTCTTGGAGTTGGGGTAGATTCGAGAATATACCAGACTCAATGTTACTTATTAGGTTGGAGTACAGGTACAACTTTTGGAGTCGGAGTAGGTTTGAAAATGAACCAGACTGAATGTCTGTTATCTGGTTTGATTTCAGCCACAAAGTTTGAAGCAAGGATAGATTAGCGAAAGCACCATGTGGGATGGAGCTTATCTCATTGTTGCTGAGAGCAAGATATCTAAGCTGCGGAAAATTATAAAAAATGTTAGATGGGATAACTTTCAAGTGACCACTCCAAAGTTGTAACTGCGTAAGACCATTCAGACAATCAAAAACATTGTGTTTTGCTTGTAGAATTGATGTCACATTGTTTCCACCCAATAACAAGCTGCGCAGTTGTGGGGTTGAGCAAAAGGTTCCTGCCTCAATAAAACTGATATCATTATTATACAGCAGTAGACTATATAGGGTACTAAGTCCCTCAAACATGTCAGCTCGTAGACTTGTCAACCGGTTGAGGTGAAGACCCAAGGTGGTTAAGCTATTTTGATAGTAAAATGCCCGGTCATTTATTGTAGAGATACGATTGCCTCCCAAATATAAAGTTCTCAACCTCCTGTACCTTGAGAAATCTGACTGACTTAAAGTTGTATATAGATTTTGACTTAAATTCAGGTCAGTAATGGATGATGGTAGGGTCTGTGGAATGCTGGTGAGGCCCTTTATGTTGCAATCACAGGATGAGGAGGAGGAACAGATGCAGGATGACGTTGTTGAACAGATGCAGTTTGATTCTGTTGCCTTGAGTTCTTTCACGATGACGAGAAGGCAAATCAGCTGTTGCAGCTTTCTACCCATGTTGTACAGCTACCTAATATAGAAACAACATGAACTGAAAGAGGCAAATCTGGATATGATAATAACAGACTATTAGAAAGTAATAAATGTGTGACTGGTTTCATCAAGTTGGAAAGTCACTGAATAACAATATTCTTTGTACACAACATGTGTTTGGACCCATGTTTTGGTGTCTGTCACCTTCCTCAAGGCACTTCTGGCTAGTTAAATGAAAACTCTCCCTTTTCAAGTTGAAATAGTGTAACTGAGCCAGATTTGAGGCGTCAAATATATTTAACTTTGTGAAAATTGCTGCATGTATCAGGCTTTCTTTGTTTTTACATATATTAATGTCTCTTTCTATGTCAGCAATGTGTGCCACATAAAAGTATGTGTACCACATGATTTCTAGACAAATGACATTTTGTAGAGAACTTAGGGGAAATACATTAAACAACTAGCCTTACCCTCTACTGAGTGAAGTACAATGTACATTTAATATATAGAATTCTGCATCATCACCTTTCATAAAATGTCTTATTTCATATCATAAAATATGGAGCTGCCAATTTTTCTACGCTCCTATAAGCTGAAGTCACTTTATTATGATTGCAGGCAACATTTGACATTACATAGTCACTAACTGTAAAAACTCAAATTGTTCGAAAATGGTTTTTGTCCGTTTTCTTTGTCCCATGATGCAGAATTATGAAGAAATGAAAATTCATGAGGCCATTATATTCAGCCTAACAGGCACTCAAAGTTTGGATATCCTTAAGTAAGGGTACATGTAAACTGAATGAATTACCGGGGTATTCAAACTCTATTGGTTTTCCAGTGAGAGCTGAGTATGAAAGACACTGACTATAATTACAGTGTTGTGCATGAGGCATAGAAGCTACAGACTCAAAGTGTTAGATGATGCTTTCAGACATGTTTTGCATTTACTGTTCATTTAGATCATGACTGTTGCTAGTTTTCAGTCAATAACATGAGTCAAAGTACAACGAACAGATTGATGTCTCATAGTTGTTAACAAGTGAATCTGGAAAAAATATAATTTGCACCATGCCTGATATGTCTATGATGAAGAATTATTGTACATTTTGATACATGTGAAAAGGCAGTAAAGCGTATACATGAGGATGAAGCATGACATTTTCTCATTTGCTATTAATACTAGTGCAATGTGGCTTCAATAAAACAAGATGCTACTCTTCTCGATGCATGTTGGGTTTTTATATGTCACACATGTACATGTAGAAGATGCATTTCTGTTCTACCCATAAAACTTCAGCCCAATATTTGTTGAGTTTGTTGAGCTCTATTTCCAACTTTTAAGTGTACATCATGTGCTTCATGTATAGTCTGCTGTCTACAGAATGACTTACCTGTGAACTATAGTATATTCCAGACGTGGTTGAGTATTTAAAACTTTCCTGCCAGATAGTTGCAGAAGGCTTTTACGTCTTGATGCTGTGGTGTTTGGAAGATATGTGCTCTGGGTTACTACGTGACAAAATGCACCTAGTCCTACTTGCGCATTGTACTTTATACCTTGTTTTTTGTCTTGTGTGATCAATGATTTACCAGATTCTTATCATGTTGTTTACATCGTTTTAAGTTTTGATGTACCCTTGATCATTACTTTCTGCAGGTTTAGAGGAAATAGCAAAATTTATGCTTTCAAAGCAATTTATTGTTTACATGTATTTTTAAAAATTCTATAAATGGATGTATTGCTGGGTCCGTACAAAGTTATTGTTCAGTTACCTATAACTGTACTGACTGCACATGTGGCTTATGCATTGTGGCTGGTGCCTTAGGAATGATCCAGTATGAACCTTGAACCTGTCTGCATGCCACTGCTGAGGTGTACTTTTACCTTCATCAATACAATGGACAGAACAGAGCAAAGGTCATTAATGTATGGTTTAAATGTTTGTACATACAATGTGTTTGTATAGGCTTATATTGGCTGTTCATCAAGATCAGTACCCCACCAATGGGAAAGTCTGTCAACTTTCGTTGTTTTTACATTTCAATGTTTTGACTGATCATGATGAGCTGGGAAAAGATCAATCAAGTGACATATCCCAGTACATGACATTTATTACTTTTCCTCAACAGCGCTTTCATCGTGTGTCTGATTGATCTTGAAATTCAAAAAGATTCAAGAAGTGTTACATAATCAAAAGTTTATTTCACAAGATATGCTTTGGGAGCTTTTACATGTAACTTATGAGGTGTCGTACTAAAATACTCTCAGCTCTTTATTCTTAATGAAATACTGTAACATTTTTTACATCCTCACAAAGTTATTTCCTGTAAGTAACAGCCCTTAAGTGTTTAATGATATGTAAATTTCATACACTTTCTTGACAGCTCCTACTGCTAAAAACACTCCAGTTACATGTATGTCTACATTTCGAGTCTAAAAACTCCCACACAATACAAAATGCCATAAAACTGCAATGTTTAATCTGAATGTATCTGCTGATTGTCTAACAATGCAACAGTTTAACATACTAATAAATATACTTACATACACATAGATATAGATTTCTGTATATACAAATTGTAGGCTTAAAAACTATATTAAAAATTCTTGTCAAAACCATACAGTAATATGGTACTTTTTGTATGCTTAGTTGATACTGGAATACATGTTTGTTAACCAGTTTTGGTTGCAACTTTGGTCCCCCCCCCCCAAAAAAAAAGTACAATATAGACTATAGGCTTAAATTTAAAATTGCACTTTAAGGATTTATATCATTTGATACATCTTGCCACTACTACATTATAAATGTACTATAACAGAATTAAATCTTACCTTTTCTCTGCAATCATTAAACTTGATATCACTAAAGACCCTGTTTCCAATTTGAAAAACAATGGATGAAGGATGTAGGATACCCCCTGGACAAGTGAACTAGCATTATATACTGGCAATGTAGATAATGCTTGTTAGATAGATATCCCAAATCACTAGGCACCTTTCTGTAAGGTCACTTTCCATTATCTGTCAATGGCACGGGCAAACTTATGTACATATACTTTTTGTCTTCAGTCTTTTTGTCTAGTACATATATTCAAAATTATGTTTGCATGAAGAAAATAACACTCGTAACTGCCAAAGAAGAATGTCATACAGTCAAAATCTCATTGGCATAAAATAGTCCAAACAAGTAGACACATGAAGGAAGGCAAACACATTTTTTTCTTTGGGGAGTCTTTCTGTTCATGTTAGCATCCCTTCCACAGAAGCTAATTTTCATCTTGTATTGTCGCCTTTTACGTGTATTAGCATATCATAGTGCGCTCTGTCACTTCAAGTGTATTAGCACACTCTGTCAATGCTGTGTTATTTCTTGGCATACATGTAGTTGGTTAAGGTTTAGGCTTTTGGACTTGAACCTGAGGTGCACTATCTTTTTTTCAATATGTTTTATTACCAAATATTTATACTCTCAAACATTTGTGATTGAAGTGTTGAGCAAGTTAGGTTTCTGCTTCTTGTCAGCCCCTAAAGAGTTCATATGTGTTATGATACAATTTTAAACAAGTTAATAACCATACACAAAAATAGAGCACCAACAAGGCTTTGGGTCATTACAACTTGAAAAGGATCAGAGGACTGAATGGAATCTTGTTGGAAGAGCTTTATTTTTGTGTACAATTATAAAGTTTAAAATTGTATCATAATGTTGATTACCGTCACAGATGAACTGATATATATGGTATTGAGCGGTCAGCGATATGGCGACGACAGCTTGAGATGGCAACAACTGTGTAAAATTGCATCACAGGAGCTGTGGTTTGGGAAGCTTGGTCCACTCTGACGAGCTCCAGCTGTCAGAAGAGGATGTGAAGTTTGTGGAGTTGTCTGCAAACGTTCTGTACTCTGTGAAACAGGCGATGTCCAGCAGGGGGACAAACTCATCTTCTCCATCAACTGGGGAGAACAATGAGAGGGGAAGAATTATATACAGGACTGGAAGAAACTTAGCCTAGTAACCAGACATAATATAGCTCCTGAGTCTCTTCTGTCCTCTCCACAAATATTTGTATTTTGTACAAGTATTTGCGGAGCAGACAGAAGAGACTCATGAGCTATAATATGGCTGGATACCAGGCTAGAAGAAACTTTGAGATGGTTACTGGGAAAGAATTTTCGAATCAAGCAATTTTACAAGTATCTATAGGAGGTAGGCATTGACTCGATATAGAATGAGTTGCCATTTTTTTCTGAACTGTTTTTGCAAGATCTCTTAGTATTGTGACAAACTGGGGCAATCATAGGTTCTATGTTCAACGTATGAATATCTGTTATCTCATTTAGTACACTGAAATAAAAGTTTATTATTTGTTTTAGTAACGCCATTTGATATTACTTTCTGACATGAAGCACTATTTCTTGATGATGTAAAATTTTCAAGTTACAACATGTTAGGTGACAAACTCAAGAAATGTCATCATATTTACAATAAAAAGAGAAAAATATGAGACTGCAGCTTAAGCAACGGAAAAAAGTTACAGTTACAGAAGTATGAAAATGTGAATCAAACGAACACACACTGCCAGAATGTACAGCAAAGAAACCAGTACTTACCGCTTGTAAACACAACTTTCAAGCTACATGGAGAAGCACAGATCAAGCAACATGCAGAAGGGAAGAAAATCTGTAGTAAGTGATCTGCTGCTGCAAAGGTCTACATCAGGTCTACACTACATCAGGTCTGCACTACAACAGGTCTACACTATATTAGGTATACACTATATTAGGTGTACACTACATTAGGCCTCCTTTCCACTAGACGGTGATCCTTGAGCAACTGTCCAGCAATCAAAATTGAATGTGGGCCTTTATTTCATAATATGATGTACAAGGTGACTTAAAAACAACAAAATTTATTTCATTGTATAATGTACAAGGTGACTTAAAAACAACAAAACATACAATTTTTTTTTTGTTATCTATTGAATGTAATGAACAAGCTGTCAAATTTTTAGTCACTCAACAGTCACAACCTGCCGTAAAAAGGAAGTGTTAGCAACTACAGTGACTGTTACACATGGCCATACTGATCAATGGACCAGTTGAAGTTGTACAATTTCAATTTTTTTAGTCATCTTGAATATTGCATGCACTAAGTTGAGTACATGATCAATGTCTTATTCTTGGCAGGTGTCAAAGCCATGTACATGAAGTACAATGTAGACAACCATGCATAATAATTGCCTTTAAAAGTTACATTATTTTTAAAAGAATACAGAGGACGTTTATTGTTTACTGTATTAAAATATAGTTGACGAGATTTAATAAAATATGTGAGAAGCAAAGTTAAAGTTACATTAAATGCCAGAGTCCAGCAAAATAGAAATAATACAATGTCATGTACTAAGCAACTGAAATATACAACTGAATAATTGATGGTTCATCTAACAGAAAGCTTGCATAAGGTGAATCTGTGTTTGGAATAAAGCATTCAATTTGTCAATACATGAGCCACTTACTTTCTGAGAGCAGCCCTACGTTTCCATTGATGAGGCTGGCGCGTTGGTCGGATTCGTAGGACGTGGACAAACCCTCGTCTTGCGATGGCGTGACGCTGCGTGATGTGGCGGGGTCTGGGGTGATGGGGACAGACTGTACGCTGAAGTCAGAGTGCCACGGACAGGCGCAGTGGCACCCCTGCCAACCTCTGTACACTAGGGAGTTCAGGAAGGCTTGCAGGGGGTTCAGGATGGCCTAGGGGGAGGGGGCAAATATGAAATTGTATGAATAAACCATGAATGTGAGGCAAAGCACTGAACATCTTTAAATACTCGTGGTGGTTTTATCTTCCCTTGCGGACCCCTGTACACTAGGGAGTTCAGGAAGGCTTGCAGGGGGTTCAGGATGGCCTGGAGGGGGGGTGTAGGGGGGACATGTTTAAGTACTGTACAAAAGTAAATCTTAAAATAGTGATTATAATTTCCCAGTGCAGTGAAACCCTCACTATACCGTGACTTTATGACACCATAAATATTGCATTTCCAATGTATTCTACAATATAACTGCACAACAGAATTGTTTCAACCAGAAACTTACATTGTAGAACCAAGGACGTATTTTCAACCTCCTTGGTAGAACACTGCAAAAACCTTATTTTCCCTTATACCTCAAAATACAGGTTGCAATTAGGATTCTATCCGATAGTCATTGTATGCTTGCTTGAGGAACCCACACTCACTAAATCACAAAAAGAGCCAACAACATTTTGGCCTCTAAATGATAGATACCAACTTAAGGATAAAACTCAGCGTCTTTATAATATTGTGCTTTTAACATTTGAAATACTGGGAAACATAAAGGATGAGTTTGTAAGGATTTTGGTTAAACCTACCATCATATACCATAGGATATGAACAACTGCCTGGTAAACAAAATTCTGTGCTGTCAAGTTGTCCCCAGCAAAGATCAGGACTCCATTCAGGACATTTGGTATCCAACTGAGGAGAAAATAAGAACAACATTTATGTTATACATGTGAATTAAGAGCAGCAATGTGTCATACATTGTTCAACATTGCAGTATATAGTTAACATAGAAATGGTATTTATTTACTCATTCACTCATTGTCTTTTTCATCTCAAGACAACTGAATTGCCCTTTCAACTTACAAAAGTCAATTTCCAAGAGGGCCCAGCATAGAGAACCATTCAACAAATTGTGTATTTCAACTACTAAAATATGTATCTTGAAATGAAATAACCCTTCCTCAAAGTATACAGTAACCATTTTACATTGACAGTCATTCAGGGACACATCATCAAAATAAAAGACTATTTCAACAAACTTGAAAAATTGAGCTAGTCAACTTACCAAGCAAAGAAGACCAGTACAACATTGAAGAACTTCAGCCTGACAGACTGAACGATGGCTCTCTCAATGTCTGTGTACTTCCCTCTTCTGCTCTTTAGAATGGACGGAACTACATACACAGGAGGAAACAAAACAAAGCTCTCAGAAATGTTTTATGACAGTTTATTTCTTCAATCTTATCATGAAAGTTCACATGAAAATGATCTTAATTTCTTATGAGGACCAGACTTTAAGCGTAACACAGAATTGCAAAAAAGCAGGGTACATTCGAGCTCACTGTCGACATTTAATAGTGACGAGGGGTGACATAGGTTATCTGACACTTTCGACACGTTGCTGCAGTCATGTGGCTCTAACCTCCCAGAAGCTGCAGTAGACGGGTCCATCCCATGAACAAGGCCGATGGGGCGGCCCAAAATTTTGGTAAGTCCCAATTCTTCTCTAAGTGTTTGTCACATAAAGTTTGGTCTTCATTCATTTCATCAAATGTTTAACTTACAAATTTTACATAGTATCACACAAATCTGAAAAATAAGCTTTGTTGTATAAAATGGAGAAAATCTTTTGATTACATTTTTCTCAAACAAGTGACAAAGAATAGGTACCGGAAGTACCAATGATTATAATTATAGCCTTACCTGATCTTGAAGATAATATGTACAGGATTGGGTTGAGGATCATAACCAGGACAATGGGGATGTAGGTGGACAGGTAGTAAGGGACCAAGTGTTCCTTCTTTTCTTCACATCTGTCAAAAGGAGATAAGACTCAGGTGGAAAAAAAATTGCTAGTGCTACAAAAATGTATCAAATCCATGTGCATGTATGTGTACTGTACTACACAGAACAGATGTACCACAAATTCAATTATTTTTACAGTGACCTAATTTTTCAAGATTTACAGTAAAAAGTAGAAAGGCAATGTTTGTGAAAACATTTAACAAATACACACAGCAAAAAAGGTTTCTAACTTTGGCAAGATTTTGAGACACTTTCTGTCTCTTCTTCAACCCATAAATGAGACCTCTAGTGTTCTTGACTGCCAACCAATATTTGGTTAAATGGCACTTGAAATAACAAAATACATTTTTTTTTAAAGAAAAAGCTTAACACTCTAAATGATGATTGTAAATACATTGTTTTACTTACTCCAAACCCGAAGGATAGAAGAGAAATGTCAGCCCCTCCCCGGTCAGAACAACTGCCATTCCCCAGCTGATGAGGTGATACACCCACAGTTTACTGTAAGAAAAGTATACAACATGATTCAACAAGAGTTCAAGAATTTCATATGTCTGTGATCTTCTTGTATGTATTGTTTATTTGTAGTTCATTGCTTATGCAAATAAGGGTTTGATTGACATTACTTGCATGTCCATTGCTTACTTCTGTGTCACTCTCAGTCTACTGTGAACATAACTGCCATATGGAAAATATATAAAATTTAATGCAAAGACTGACCAAAAATAATACTAGTAACTCCCCATGAATTAGTAGTCTCTTCCATTGAGCCCATGACCTGGAATGTCTGTCAGGGTTGATGAATGTCTAATTCTACCAACTCAGTCTGGACTCTACCCCCTGTCACCCTTGCAACACTGACATTTTGCCAAATTACAACCTGGTAGCACAGCATACATGTTATATAGCATATGGCAGATAGCATAATGATACAGAATAGCAACTGCCAAAACACAGACACACAAAAACATTGCCTCCATACAAGGAGTGTACATACATGTACCTCTCTAAACAGAGGTGACATTTGATTGGAATGATACCACATCGACAAACACAATAAAAAAATGAAGCCAACTGTTTACCCTGCTGACCTCCCAAAAGGACATTTACAGTGACCTGATATGCCCTTCACCATGTCAACAGAGTTCCTCATCAATGTTTGCTGTTAGTGCAGTAATATTTACCCATGGCACCAACGTGCCAGGCAACTCTTGACACTAATTGTTTTCACACAGGCTCTAAGCCTTGCTAACATACGGGAGCCAGGGTTTTCAATCTTTGATTGATCATGGAAAGCTTCAAAGCTCACAGTACTTTCATCATTTAGTATAAATTGGATTAAATATGCTACAAACATACAATATTATTAATCCATAATCATTCTCCAAATCAAATTTAGTTTGAGATTATACAAATGCCAACCAACCCTTGCGATTTGAAAAAATCTTTAACATTTGTAGGTAATTTTCACTTACCTAATATTATACTGACAGCATCTTTATATCAAAAGAAATAAAAAATAATTATAATAATTCACTTCAAAAGAAATAAAAACAAAATACTTAGGAATTTTTTATTACAAAACAAACAAAAGAAAAACCAATTCTTTACTACAAAAGAAATAAAAAATAATAATTAGATAAAACAATTTATTACCATGGTCTCATCTTCAAACAACCATGACTTAAGTCAAGATTCCTAGGCTAAGAGAATCATGATCTTATTTGCCAATTTTTGCATAAATTATCTGGTTTATTGATTATGATCATTTCAATTCATACACAAAACTTGATAGACAAAACCATGCATATTTCAAGAAGAAAGGGATTCTATTTTGTTAGACTCTTTGACCATACTGACTTTGTTGAAGATATTTCCAAGTTAGGAGCAATTGAAAAATGCCAAATGGGCAATATGTGTCACTGAGTAAATCAAAAACTTGGTGCACAAAAAAAAGGACTTTATTTTGTTAGACTGTTTAACAATAACAACTTTGTTGCAGAGATTCCCAACTTAGGGGAAATTGAAAAATGCCAAATGGGCAAAATGTGGTTGAATGAAGCAATAAACACTAACCTGAGTCCGTTGAACCCCTTCATGATTACAAACACATCCACCGCATAGCAGAACGTCCAGAAGTAAGTTGTGATGTAAAACAACTGGATCCAGCCCTGAGAGAGGGAGGGGGGTACACACACAATAAACAGTTTAGAATTATCTGTTTGAGTGGCCCCGGGCGACGGTAGGTCTATTTATCGCTATGCTCCCGACCTACAGTCGCGGACACCAACGTTGATCAAAATGAAAAAATCGCGGAATAAACGAGCCGCGGCACTACCGGTAATCTTCCAATCTCTGGGTGTCCCTCACTTCCTAACAGCCTTACCTAGCGAGCCGCGAGCAAGCAAACAATTGATTGATTGTAACATCTCTGTAAAACAAAGTCCTGTCTTATGTTGAAATTTTTTCTGCCAATGAGATCTACAAGCTCTAGTCTAAATTACAATTTCAGTAGTAATAGAATAACTTTATTGCGCAACAATTGTAACAGTTACAATGTATGGCAATGTGAACAACTATATACTAATACAAATAACTAACAACTAATGTAATATAATATAACAGTATAAACAATCTAGTGAGTATCATAAAGCATTATCTCGTTTTTGCAATGAGTTGTAAATAAATTGGCCAACGTAGGCAGATATATGAACAGGACATGATAATATGCCCAGTATTATTATCTCATCATTGCATAATCTCTAAGGATCAGCCGATGTCTGCAGGTGAACGTGCCACATTCACCATGATAGGGTAGATTTTAAAGCAAAAAATACAGTCAACTCTCTGGCAATTTGGGATTCTCTACCTTCTGCATGGCAATCAACAGATAAAGTGGAATCTTGTTGACAGTGTGACAGTAGCTTAAGAAACAAGCCTTATGCTCCAGCAAAGCAACTGTTACAATATATATTTAATGCAGTTTTGGTTTATCAGTGCATTGAAAATCTTGCACCACTTACCCCTACAAATGCACAGAAAAGTGTGGCTGGAGAAGCACTATCACTTAAAAGATTCCCACCAGCTAACCACACCATGGAGCGAAAAAAAATACCTGAAAAAGGAAAGACAAGAAATAAGGGACAAGTTACAAACCTTTTTGCCTGTAAGTATCTTTAAAGTTAATCTCCTTGATCAGTGTTGACAAAGTCACATAGATGTACTACTTTTAAACACAGTTGAAAAGAACATGAATATTTTCCTGATTTATCAAATTAGGGCACACGAGACTTTCCATACCAACAGCAATGTAACAGAAGAGTTCTACAAAATGTACACTCATATGCTGTAAAATTCATTGTCATTTTTGTGGTTAATTAATTTCTTGGATAAAGGGATAAAGGGAAAAGGTTTTCCTTGCATTTCAAGTTGGCAGTTACATCAATTCTCAGTAAAAATATAGTAGAAAATTGCTATGGAAACACACATTTGTGGTGTCATGGTAGAGAGGTCACAGCCAAAAAAATGTAAAATAAAATCAACACAAACATTACAAGATTTGATAAAAATTACATTATTTAGGAATACTCACCTAGACAAGCTAAGAGGTCCGCCACGATTAACCACATGACGATTCTCTTCTGTGAAGTGAACGGATCCCGGCTTCGTCTCATCAGTCTCATGGACTCTGCAGCAGTTACTCTCTTCGGCAGAAGCTGCACTATAGTCCCTACAATGCTGAACACCGAGCTTGCCAGGCAGACTACATTGTAACGCGGGTTCTGGTAGTTTATGACCCACCCGCTCAGGTGATCGTCTCCTACACAGCAGAAGCTTACCAGCTCTGGTGACGCCATGTTGTTTTTCTAGAGTTTGGCTGAAACAGGGATTTTTTAAACCTCCTCGCAAGGCACACCCACGGAGCTTTGTTATAAGTGGTTGCCTGGGATAGTCTATATGAATCCAACAAACACAATCCCTGGTGACGTGTGGCTACTTTCAACACATTTGTTGCCATGCACCGAGAAATTGTTTTTTCATTATCTCTGCTTCCTTATTGGATAGGTGCATCTGAGTAACACAACCAGTTTGATGATCATGGGTCCATCTGAAAAACAAAAGTGACAGCAGGGCTCAAAATACTGGGTGCATGTGCACCCAGGTGCACCCAAAATTAGAGCTGGGCACCCAATTATTTTCTGTCGGTGCACAGGGTGCACCCAAATATTTCCTTGGGTTTATGTATGTAAAGATATCAAAGTATACTAGTATACATCATATTCTTGACACTTTTCAGGGCACCCAATTTGGTGCACCTAATCCCAAAAATGAATTTCGAGCCCTGGTGACAATCTTTTTAATTAGTCTGCTGGAGCTTGGTCATCTAGATTCCATTCCGTGAATCGGTTTGCCTGAGTTCAATCCCAGGGTCAGCTCAGCTCAGACATATTGTAAGGGATTGCATTCGTCTTTCAAAAGGGACGTAAAATGGAGGTCCTGTATTCAAGAAGGTGCCTCATGTAAACAGACTCATTACTGAGATTGGGTACCTACTGTCTGCAATAATGTCACCAAGGGAAATTAGTACTTTTAGGTCTCTACTGAATTATTTACATATTCACACTCACTTTCACTCCATTTCCATGAACACTTTCACTTTCGCCTCATTTGCATGACCACTTTCACTCTCACATCATGCTCCACTGACAAAGCTAGTATTATTTGACTCATAACCAATCTCTTATAAAAGGTGACATGAAATTTTGACCATATGTCATTATGTGCCTTATCTTTATCAGGATACAGTTTTCAGAGAATCCATTCACTTGCCCCTTGGACAAACTATGGTGCGTGGTGTCTTGTTGTTTCTTGTGTGGACACAAGAAACAAGACACCATAGTTTCCACACCTGCAAGCTATACAAAAAGATTTAACAGCGGTTTGAATAAGCTCAAAAAAGGGAGGGCCTGTCACGCAAATCCTAATTGGATCAAGGACATTATATAAAAGATTGGATCAACTTGTTTAGTTGGTTCAACCTCCTTGGTTGGTTAACCAAGTTTTTACTTCTTTGGTTTGATTCTTTAGAATTCAATTACCTATCCCCAATGCATTCCTAGCTAAATATTTGAGAATTCGATTCATAAATGTTTTTATCTCTCGGTTCACTGATGATATCAGGAAACAAACAAACACAAACACCGGTGACACATGCCAAGAGCGTACAGTAAACCAATGAGTAAACATCTAACCGAAGAAGATGTAGGAAGCCAGGACAAGCCTGTCAAACTTTCGCTCAAATAAATCCACAAAGTTCGAATTTTACAGCACATACCGACCTGTAGTGCCCTCGTTGCCTTCTCTCTGTTTTCTTTTGTAAAAGGATAACAAGTACACGAGCTAAACAATCAAACTTATCGATCAGAAAAGCTGTTAAAACAGATCGCTCTCTTGATGGCCGGCTGCGTCTGTCTTGTTTTCCAAGTCATATGATGACTTAACCTTTAACCTCCAATTCGGAACAGTACACTATTGTATTGGTAATACATTTCTTTAGGATTTTGTACACGTACATAACTTCATTGTACACGTATTCTTATTTCATTAAGACACTTTGCAATCATTTATCGCGTCTTATATTTCAATATTCTTTAGACAAAATTAATAGGTTTATCAAGTTATGTACTTTAACTTTAACCCCCGCATTTTGAGTGTACTAATCTAGTGGTAAAATGGCGCCAAACTCGAACTGAAGTGCATTCCACAGACGTCAGGGGCCGAAAATGTGAGTTATCTACGTAACTTTGCGCCATGAAACTTTGTGCGAAAGTACCTTACGTCATTTACAAGCGTACCCTTTGTTTTTATTAGTAATATTCGATGCTTTTCTGTGGTTTTCTCTGGGAGAAGGTGTGGGGAGGGGGGCATCAGCAGAGAATTTGAACTGAAGGTGAAAGTGAAACGTTTATCGATAGGAAACTTGGTAAACTTGAATGTTGATTTGTGTTTTTCACAGTCCAGAATGGACAGTCCTGGACGGAAGTACACCATCAGTGGTGTAAATGTACAGTTCCCCTGCAATGCCTACCCCACACAGATAGCCATGATGCATAAGGTATGTAAACGCTATATAAATTTTACAGCTAAGAACTTGATATGTATTTAAAATAAGCTAGCACTTTGATTTTTGTCAGAAATGCAGCACTTTAAACTTTACGATTTATATCTTCCTTTTGCATAGGGGCAAGGCCAAGGCTAGGCTATTGACAGGATGTCCCTGTCAATGATTTTTTTTTTTTTTTGCACTTTACTATGTTATATTCTGTCAATAGGACATTAGCCACAGTGTTTAACATAACTATGTGTACGTGTATATCGTCCCCTTTAGAGAGGGAATGTTAAGGATTCAGAGTACTTCCACTGTTGATTTTATTGCACCTTCAGCCACGGGCAAGGATAGATCAAGATCATGATCAGGAACACATTTGAATGATTTTTAATGTTCACAAAAACATGCTTGCAGATTTTACAAGGGTTGGAAAGGGAACAAAACTGCCTCCTGGAGAGTCCAACTGGCAGTGGCAAGAGTCTGGCTCTTCTCTGCTCATGCCTGGCCTGGCAAACAGCTGAGTATGGTAGGTTTAAGTTAAATTACTGGTTAACTTTAACATATGAAAAGCTAGATAATGGGAGAAGCAGCACAGAAAAGAATGATTAACGTTTCAGGGCTCGAAATACCACCTGCATATGCAGATTAGTGCAGGTAAAATTGGAGCTGTGCAGGTATTTCTGGTGCATTCCTGCACTGGTCCTACTAGTATTGATACAGTACTAGTACTTGTATTTCTGTTGTTGACAATATTTTTTTACATTTTAGAAAAACTGAGGTTAGAGGAGGAGGAGGATGATACCTGTTGCAAGAAAAGTGAGATACTTTGAGAACTATCTCTTAGTCTTACACTGTAGTACTGTAGATCTTGAAACTTTTGCACTGGTTTTTATTTTTGCAGTTGTGAATATGCATTTGCAGTGTTGAACTTGTGCTACAGAATTGTTTCAACCCAAACTTGAAACACTGCAAAAACCTTATTTTTCCTTCTACCCAGAAATTAAACCACCACGAAAGTAAATGAATCTACAGTAGTTAGAGGAAGCTGTTGGTATTATATGTTATACAGGATGTAAAGCAGTAACTGAGTAGTTAAAAGCCAGTCATGTTAAAAGCTGCACAGGTTCAAGCACCTTTAGTAGCAAATAGTCATGATCATTACAGGTTCAATAAACTGATCTGTCTTGAGCTATTAACTGTTGGGACTGCATTATAAGCAGCTCAACACCTAGCTGTAGTGTGGAATGGTACCAGGTAGTATTGCCCTTAGGAAGGTGACAGACAGTCGGTTGTGATTTTATGTCTTGGCTGTTCTTAAAACATAATAAAAGAACCTTAAGCTTATTAACCAGTGATCTGTCTCAATATTTTCAGAAGAAGAAAACTGTGGGTGCTCCTGTCATGCTGGGCTTCAGACTGGGGCAAACATTCCAGGTATCTACCTTATGGCACATTTTAAACTCTAGCTGCAGTACTTTGCCAGTTGCCATACATACACCCCGACCAATCGAATGGGGACATCCCTCGCGAATGTGCACACTCCTCTAGAAAAGAGGACACTCCTCGACGTTCAAGGGGACGTTCCTCTTGGAAAGGGGATGTGCCTCCCTTTATTAGGGGACGCTCCTCCGGAAATGGTATGGTTATCAGGCATAGGGGACGTCCCTCCAACACCCCCGCCGGCCCGTGGAATCGGCCGAAAACCCGACAAATCCCTTTCTAGTTCATCTAAATCACAATATCCAAAACTTTAACCCCGTCAGTGCTCTCGACAAACGTCACACCTCGCAAGGTACGGATAGCTTTTTATTTAAAATTGAGGCATGTTGGAAATAAAGCTGTCCGCGCGGCAGAACATCACTTCTCTTCAGTGTTTTAATGGCGGCGTATCGCACGCCCGGCAAGCACAACATCGACTCTTAGCCTAAATATCCGCGTGCTTGTCGAGTTTTAAGGCCTCCCTCCCTGACACACGTACATGGGAGAAGTTTCTAACACGATGTTAGTCGCCGTTATCTGTTATGGCCTGTAAAAAGGCCGCGGTGTACTGGAAATGCTAACTACGGCTAACCGTGACAGAGACCCGGCGCCCGTACGTGTGCTGGGGAGGGGGGCCTGTCTCGACAAGCACACGGATACGGCATCGGGCCATGTAGCCGCGTTGTACAAAAAATCCCGAATAACTACGTCTTACATCGTGTTAGAAACTTCTCCCATGTGCGTGTGTTAGGGAGGGAGGCCCTAAAACCCGACAAGCACGCGGATATTTAGGCTAAAACTCGATGTTGTGCTTGCCGGGCGTGCGATACGCCGCCATTAAAACACTGAAGGGAAGTGATGTTCTGCCGCGCGGACAGCTTTATTTCCAACATGCCTCAATTTTAAATAAAAAGCTATCCGTACCTTGCGAGGTGTGACTTTTGTCGAGAGCACTGGCGGGGTCAAAGTTTTGGATGTTGTGATTTAGATGAACTAGAAAGGGATTTGTCGGGTTTTCGGCCGATTCCACGGGCCGGCGGGGGTGTTGGAGGGACGTCCCCTATGCCCGATAACCATACCATTTCCGGAGGAGCGTCCCCTAATAAAGGGAGGCACATCCCCTTTCCAAGAGGAACGTCCCCTTGAACGTCGAGGAGTGTCCTCTTTTCTAGAGGAGTGTGCACATTCGCGAGGGATGTCCCCATTCGATTGGTCGGGGTGACATAGGAATGTTTCATACTCCAACGTAAAGCCTCGCCTATGGCCTGTACAATATTCCATGAACTAGTTAAAGCATAGATTTACCTCGTCAGTGGTACAATACATGTTTTTAGTTCTCTCCTTTAGCAGATTAGATACAGTATGAATGTTGTTTGTCTAAAGTTTATATGAGATATATTGTATCTTACACCCACTACAGAAGAGCCATCTACATCCAAGTACTTCCCTACTGCTTCTGAGACACCAGCCTTGTCAGACCATGATTATACAGGTACAATACAACCCTGTGCATTATTTAGTGTTATAAATACACATGTCCTTGTGGTTCAACTAGTAGAAGCCTCACAGTAGACCTCCTGATTCCAATTTGTTGAAAATGGTTATAAGAAGATTAAATATATATCCATTCATATACTTGAATTACAACAGGGAAGTTGTATGTAAAAAGCAATGATTTGAGCCTTTTGCTGATATACGCTCTTATTTCAGGTGGAGCTGGCCCCAATCCCTCTGTAAGTCCAAATGAAGATGATTTCCAGCCTGCCAAGAAGAAGTTTCGAACACCTGGCGGGACTCAGCAGGTGGGAAGAATAATCTGTTTCAAGTGTTTTACTAGATTGTAACAGTACACATAAGGGTTGCATACCTCAGGTACAGGTACAGGTACTATCTGTACAAAGGTTTAGGATCTGAACCTGTAACAGAACTACTTGGATCTGAACTTGTACCAGAACTATTTGACAAAGTACTAGTAACCTATGGTCTGCAATAAAAGCAGAAAGTTAACAGAAAGTTTCTTACATTGGGTATCTTACATTGTATGCAAAGAACCCATCTCAAATCTTTTCATCTATTTTCCAGAGCTAGATAGATTCATTATTGTGGTAGGAGCAATAAATTTTTTAAGTAAGAAAACTTCTTAATTCAAAAAGTTGCCTACAGCTATCCAATAAGGTAAACCAGTCTTACTTAGAAATCTATTATGGAAGCTTTAAATAAGACTAATTATTTATTTTATTATTGTACTGATTTTATTCTGTTGCTGTATTTGCGTATGCAGTCCAGTCGAGTGAGAGGAGTTGTCTATGAGGATGATGGAGGGACTCCCGGCACCCCTCCGACCCCCGCACAGTGGAAAATGGAACTTACCAACAGCAGATCAACCAATCAGATGCTCTGCACCTGTAACTGTGGGAAGAAAGGGGAGGAGAGAAAGGAAGAAACTGAAGAAAGGCCCAGAAAGAAAAAAAGGTTTTACTTTGTCATGTCAACGCATTTGTCACTAGATAAGTCCATAAATGTCCTCTAGCCTAGGGTTGGACAAGTCCCCTAGTTTTATCTCGGGCAAATGAAAAGTGCTGATCGGGCCAATAGTAAAAGAATCTCATTACTGAAGTGAAAATACAAAGATAAATATTTTTTCAAATCTAGGGCAAGTGAAATATTACTTTGGGCAAGTAAACTTTCTATGTACTTGCCATAGGACAAATGAGTTATAGAATAGAATCATATATATCTATTGATTTTTGATTGTATCTTTCCTGTAGGGCCCCAAAGATTTTCTTTGGCACCAGGACCCACAAACAGATAGCACAGATCACAAGGGAACTGGGCAAGACTGCTTACAAAGGAGCCAGGTAAAATCAGCAATTTCATTTCAAGATTCAGTAGACATGATCATGATGTAATGTAATGGTAAATGCAAGGAGCCACCTTGGTAAATGTCTGACAATGTTTTTGGGTCCAGCTTATTTGTCAAAGACTACAGACGTACCTTTTTGTAAGCTGACATAAAAATGGATGTTGCTGTTGTTACCTGTATGTATTGTAGATTTGTATCATTCTTCTTGTACCTCTATGTATTGTTGAGTTGTGCAGTGTTTATTGGAGAGTTAAGAGTTTACACGCAAGTTTAAGTTCTGATGAAATTGGTCATCAGTATGATCCCGAAGAGGGCAACAGTAGTCGTTAAAGTGTTGCAAGAAAGTTTAGCATTGTACTGTGATTACTACCAACACACATGAGCTTCTATGATAAGTGTATATTTATGATGAGATAGATTTTCTAAAGTTTGCATTGAATGGCAATCCTATCATTTTCAATTCTATTATTTACGTAGAATGACAATCCTGTCCAGTCGAGAGCACACCTGCATCAATGCCAGTATCCGCGGAAACAAGAACGATGGATGTAGGGAGCTTTTGGACCATGTAAGAATTTTGTTTTACTTTTGTTGGGCTATACTGTAAAGGCACTCAGTAAAATTATGTGAAAAAATGCTATCTTTTGCAATGTGCCTACTTGTACCAGTGCACTATGGCTACACTAAACTGCTGTACAGACCAGATTAACTGTGTCAGTAAGAAAAACTGTCCAAGAAAGCACAAAAAGGGGTCATATTTCACAGTTGGTCCTAATGTAGAGGTTGTTTCCTAGTGCAGGTTTGAGTGTATATCATCATCTGAGTCCAAAGTATCTCAGTTTATTGAGACACTCCTGTTGTTTTTCCCTTGCAGAAAGCTTGTTCGTTTCACCACAACGTTGTGAGGATGTCGAACCAGGCACAGATCCAGTACAGGGGGCTGTCTGCCTGGGACATAGAGGAGCTGGTCAAGCTGGGCAAGAAGATAAAGGTAGGTGGCCTTTTTGTAAGCGTCTTTGTGTTGCCAAATTACTAGTATTATAAAAACAAAGTATAGACATAGTTGTAAAAATGGTATGCCTTTTGTTCTGATAGTTTTGTAGAAGTCTAAGTTTGTTGACCATGTGCAACTTGATGTATGTGATTCAGTGTTGTTTTGATATTAGGAGATTTTTGACAGATATCAGAACAAAGTATGTGCATGTGTCACTTGTGTCTCTTTTGGTCAAACAGGTAGGAAATACCTGTAAATTATATATTCCAATGCTATGATATTGATACACATAGCCGACTGTGGCCTCCCGACCTTCTCTAAGCCATGGTTGGGAGTCAGTCGTGAGAAAGATCATCTTACATATTTGTGGTTGGGAGTTTGTCAGCAAGGTTGCGTCAGTCTTTAAGACTTGTCTATGCCAGCCAACTATAAATTTTAGAGACTAGAAGATCCTTAGAATAGAATGGAATCCTGGCGTCTCCCAACCCAGCAGCTACCTTGGGTGGGCAGTGGTCAGGAGCCATGCATGTGTGAGTAATAGTATCCAATATTTGACATGGACTTTATTGACAAATAACCATGTATTTCCCCAGGCCTGTCCCTACTACTCTGCACGTGAACTGATGCTAGAAGCAGACATCGTCTTCTGTCCTTACAACTACCTGGTCGATCCTGTTATCAGGGAAAATGTAAGTTACTTGGAAGCAGTTTTTACTTTGATGACAGTATTCAAGGAAATTCATGATACAGTGTTTTCACCGGGCATTTTCAGGATAGTGGGCTCCAGCAAGTATGCTGTGATTTTGATCCCCTTTGCTGTGATTTGGGCCACTATGCTGTGTTTCAACCAGTAAATTAAAGGGAACTTTTATGTTGTTTGTGACAAAGGTAAAAAAAAATACTGGCTTTATTTCACTAAATTTGTCCCTCAAAATGTTGGAAATAGTGTTGTTTTTTTCTGAGGGTTATTAATTTGAAATTTTCATAGGGAGGATTCCCATGTGACAACTTGAGGAAAAAACAAATCATCTTGATAAGCTAGTTGCAACCATCACATAAGATTAGGTAGTAACATCAAGATTATTTCTATCCCTCTACAGATGCAGATCTCACTGAAGAACCATGTGATAGTTCTGGACGAGGCTCACAACATCGAGGACTCGGCCAGGGAGGCTGCCAGCTTCTCCATGACAGAGGACCAGTTGGACAACTGTATGAGCGAGCTGGAAAACCTGGGTAAGTAGAACCAGGACATCCATAGCCAAAGCTTTTGGGCTGATGTTGATTTGTATTTGACCGTGGTCAATATTGACCAACAGAGCTAGAGGCCAATGGCCATTTAAACAGATACAGATAAGTCTTGTAAAAGGTAGGATTGCATTTTTACTGTTGTTCTTATTTGTCATAAGAGTAATTTTGTATCTGTCTCCTTTCAGTACTACACAACGTGCAAATGGATGACCACAGAGCCCTGCACATAGTGGTAAGACATTTTTTACTCCACATCACACAGCCATACATGAGAATTACTTTATTATATCGTTATTGATGACATTTCACATTTTTATACTGCTCACAACATGCTGCATTTTTGCGGGTGACTGTCTCCAGGACATTACAATGTAGATGGAAATTTTCTTGTTGGGACGGACAAAATTTTTCACAGCCAATTAGGTCGAGGTTCATGTTCGGACCTGGATCTGATTTTCTGGACCTAAACTGTACCTGTACCTGAATTTTCTGTAACGGTACCCACCCCTAATATGTGAATTAAAAAATTAATTTGTTTCTTGACTCCAGTGTGGAAGCTTCAAGAAGTGGATCAAGGACAGCTCATCACTGCTGAAGGAGCGTGACTTCGAGCGGCAGACCAAGGTGCAGACAGGGATGGACATGGTGGCAGTGCTGAACACTATGGGCATCAATCCTGACACTTTTGGGTTACTCAAGGTAAAACAAAAAATTCAGGCACTATTTGGAAGGCCACATCCGCCATATTTTCATAGGGAAGGACTGGTAAGAGCAGGAAGAGAGTATGTCAATGCACATCAAGGTGAAAGGACTCTGAAGAGAAAGTTCTGCATGCACGTAACGTGCTACAGCGTGTCTGCATGCTCCCAAATCCATTGAATTCCATAGGATTTTGTGTGGAGGCGGCACTTAACACTTACGGATCTCAAAATTTCCCCACGTTTTTGCATGCAGACAGCACACCGTTGCACGTACAGCGGGTTGTGACCTAGGCTTTACAAAATATTGAACAAAATACAAACAAACAAACAACAAAATATTGACATATGATCTTCACATTTTTTTAATTTCAGAAAAATCTATAGATACAAGTGCAGCGATGGACCGTGGAAACAAAGCTGAACTGAAGTAGGGCCAGGAGAGAACAATGTCTCCATCTGTAGGATTGACTAGTATGTCTGTCCTCTTACAAAATATTGACATATTATCTTTACTTTTTTTTATTTCAGAAAAATCTGAGTGCAGTGACGGACCCTGAAAACAAGCCTGAACCGAAGCAGGGCCAGGAGCAGATGTGGCTGGGTTCTGCCTCGGCACAGATGCTGAAGGGCATGTTCTTTGTGCTGGGGTTCCTCTTCAAAGAGAACATGAAGTTTGCTGAGGACTACAGGTATGTATGGTGTTAGAAGATGATGCTATCTATTGTTGTGTTTCCTGTTTCCCTACCTACCCTAGAAAAACCTCCCAAATCCTAGACTTTTTTTGGGGTGGGCAGTGTAGTCACATAGTTTCCAGTTAGAATTTTTTTCAACCTGCTTCCTATTGAGGTAAAAACACTGCCTGTCTTAATAAATATAATGAAGGATAAATGTATCTATTATGCACAAAATTAAAGTTTGACATTGGAACACAGGTCTCCTCATGCATTTCAGTTTACTTTGATCAACTGTATTGTAAAATGTCTGACTAGAGTTTTGGCCAGCCTAAAAAGAATTACAAGAAAAAGAAGATAATGACATGTGTTATCGCCAACTTACAGTTTTCAATTTGCCGCCTTTAGTTTTAGATTAGCATAAGTTATCTCCCGCCAAAGTTACTTCCTGCCACTTGTAGCCACGGGAAGCTCCAGCTAGGGAGCCCAGGGGCGGCTGGAGCTTAGAACAGTAGGAAGCCCGCGCAGAAGGAAGACAGAGGGCAGAAAAGGCCTGGAGACCAACTCTAGGAAAATTGGGCCTGGTGGAGATCAACCCCAGGAAACTTAGGCCTAGAGATTATTTCTCCAGGAAATTTAGGCTTGGAAGTGTACTCCAAGAAGAAGAAGAAGAAGAAGAAGAAGAAGGCATCAGAGGACAGTCAGCCAGTAGCCGGGAGACCAGACTAAGTTTTACGATTAAGAGCTCACCTTGGAATATGAACTGAGGAGAATCACAGGACACAGGAATTCACTGAGGACACAACAAGGGACCCACTTAAGAAGATTCAGACAAGGGGATAAAACCAGAACTTTCCAGTTTAGTTGGCGGCCTTTGTACAACTACTAACACTGCTAGATTAAACCGTCAAAACGTAAGTCTGCGAGTGCGTGTCCTCTCTCTCAAGACTCCTCAGCAAAGACAAGGTGAGTTCAGTCAAAACATTCTCTAGACCCCGACCCTGGCTGAAGCGCTGAGAGTCAGCGCGCTTACAGTAAAACTTAGTGGTCCTGGAAGGATTCAAGTAAAAACTGTTGGTCATAGGAGACCATAGGACTCAAGTAAAACTTATGGTCGACCGGAACCAGTAAAACTGGTTATAGGACTCTAACGAGTGAAAGTACCAAGAGAACTCGCTAAAGTGGTATGCAGTTCGAAGGATTACAGCAAAGGGCTGTGAATATTAAGGAATTGTCTGTCGAGGCTAGCAAGGCCTGCAAGTGTTATCTACAGGAAACAAAGGCCTCTTGAGTAGGTTGACATATCCGAATGTGGTTGATGATTGATGACCTAACTCAGAGGAAGTAGCAACCCCTTGCAGCAGGTCACCTTACCGTAAAACAGATAATTGTTGCAAGAAGTTACCATTGTCTGTTTATGCGTCTGAAAGGGGAAGAATTTAACCTTTTCAGAATTTAGTCCGACTGTCAAGTGCAAGGACATTGGGTAATCGTGTATTGTATTACATCGCATGTGAATACCTCTGTACAACGACAAATACCACCAGACAGAACAATTAGCAGTTTTAGGGTATCCTGAGTGACAGCACAGCTGTGTGATCAGAACAGACCTTTGAAGGCCAAGCAAAACTTGGACAGTAAACAGAATGGAGGAGAAGGACTCCTCTACAGTAGGTGTAGAGGGAGAAGAGAAAAATGAGGATCTACAAAAAAGAGTGCCTAAGAAGGCAGAGTGGCAAATAGTAGAAGAGAAGAGAAGAAAGAAAGTATTCAGATCCTCTGTGTTGGGAAAGCTTACGAGCAAGGCCAACACAATAAAGTCCTGGATGGAAAGTCCAGAAAACAAGTGGTACGTACAAGGCGAGCTGACATTGTGGCGTGAGACGTATGAGGAATTGAAAGAAGCACATAGAGAATATCAGCTTACCCTGTCACCGGAACAGGCGGAAGAAGATAACAAGCAGTGGGCTGCTGACAAGTTTGAATCAGCAGAAATCTTCTATCACGAAGTGGAAAGGTGGATGGATATAAGTACAGATCACACAGAACCCCTCGGGGCAGATGGATTAAGTCTAACAGTCAAACCGTCGGACAGTGTTTCTCAAACAGGTTCACTAGGAAGGCGATCGGTTCAGAGTCGTACAAGTACAGCTTCTCGAGTAGACTCTGAAATTAAAAGGCTAGAGCTGATGGTCCAGGCCACTGCACTGCAGGAGAGATTAGCTCTAGAAAGGAAGTCCTTGGAGATTGAACAGGAAAAACAGCTGTTAGCGATAAGGACTGAGATTTCCGTAGAGGATGCGAAGATCAAGATGTTCAAGAACATGGAAGAGCAGGAAAGAGGCTCCACAGAGCTCAGAGGTGATAAACACGGCGGGGAAGAACATCCCAAGTGGCGTTCACCTGTCTTGGATCCCAACATCCTCAGCTATGTACCTCGTCAAGTGAAGCAAGAAGAACAGGGGCATAGCGTACTCTGGACGGCTACAGATAAGACAAGGCCGAAGCGTGAGTATAGTAACTCGGAGCGAAGGGATCACAATCTTGGCTACAGTGCTTTGAGGATGCCAAGCGGTCGCACACTGTACCAGCCTCCAGTTCGTACACCTCAGCAACCCCCAAACGCCACAAACGACATGTTGCAAACAAGTACAACTCTGCCACCTGAACCAAAGCAGAACATCTCCGTCAGTAAAGGATTACCACAGCATGTTGACAACGTGGTAAGTCAGCAAAAAGGTGAGCAAGGGAACACAGTCACCACAACCCCTGAGGAGTTTCTGCAAGGGCTAGTGAGTGCACAGGCAGAGGTCACCAAGCTGATGGTGGAACACAACAAACAAGCCAGCCTGCCAACGAGAGCTATCAGTGTTTTCGATGGTGACCCACTGAAGTACACAACATTCGTAAGGGCATTCAAACATGCGATAGAAGACAAGACATCAGATGCAGAAGACCGTTTGTCATATCTACAACAGTATACCAGAGGGGAGGCCAAGAAGATTGTGGACAGTTGTTTCCTAATGGATCCTGAAGAAGGATTCAGGAAAGCAAAGGAATCCCTACAAGAAAGGTATGGGACACCCCACAAGATATCTCGGGCGTACTCCATGCAAGTCTCCAAGTGGCCAGAGATCAAGGCAGAAGACAAAGCGGCCTTGAAGAATTTCGTCTTGTTCTTAATGGAATGTAAAAACGCCATGAGTGGAGACAGGTACCTGAGAGAGTTGGATCATTATTCCAACATCAAGTTGCTTGTGGACAAGCTTCCTTTCAAGCTAAGAGAAAGGTGGAGAAGGCACTCTCACGGAATAATGAAGGAACGCTCAGTCACTTTCAGTGACTTTGCTGCCTTCGTGCAGAAAGAAGAGGACGTGGTCTCTAATGAGGTCTTTGGCGATCTCAACAACAGAGAGAAGAGCCAGAGTTCTAGCTTCAAACAGAAGCATGGACCTAGGAGGGGTTCAAGCTTAGCAGTAGCTATGGCAACAGACAGTGCAGAAACTGAGTCTACAGGTGGCTGTCTGTACTGTGCGAAACCCAATCATTGCCTGAGCGACTGTAGGGTGCTCGGCGCCAAACCAATGGACGAACGCCTGCGGTACATCAAAGGCCAAGGTTTGTGCTTTGGTTGCTTGAAAGCTACAACACACATGGCGAGGGACTGCAGGCAGCGGGCAGAGTGTAAGAGGTGTCAAAAATCTCACCCTACTGTGTTACACAGGGATGCTGGAACGGTACCCAAGAAGACGGCTGCAGTAGGACGAGTACTACGCACCGGATGTAGCTGGGAAGGAGTGCCACCGATAATTCCTGTGAAGGTCCGCAGCAAGACCACAAACATCACAGTCGAAACATATGCTTTCTTGGACTCGGGAAGCGATGTGGTATTCTGTACCGAGGCCTTAAAGGATCAGCTGAAGACAAGTGGCAGGAAAACAAAGTTGAAGCTGAATACAATTAATGACACCAAAACAGTGCAGAGCGAAGTCCTGCATGACCTAGAGGTCATGGACTTGAAAGGGGAAAACACAATCCCCATAGCAACAGCATACACGCAAAAGAAAATACCTGCATCCAAGACAAACATCATAACGACGAAGGACCTTACGGCATGGCCATATCTCAATGAGGTAGACGTGCCTCAGATTGATGCAGAAATTGGATTGTTAATTGGTAACAACGTGCCTAAGGCTGTAGAGCCCTGGCAGGTAGTTCACAGTCAAGGCGGAGGTCCATACGCCATCAGGACGGTACTAGGATGGTCAGTAAATGGACCCCTCAAGGGGGCCAGTGATGACAAGGCTAATGTCAACAGAATCAGTCTGGATCAACAGCTGACAGAGTATTTCAACAATGATTTCAACGAAACAAAGGATGATAAGAAAGAAATGTCAGTGGAAGATCAAAGGTTTATGAAGATCGTATCAGAAGGCACGAAGAAAGAAGATGGCCATTATCAGATTCCGTTACCCTTCAGAAACGGTCCACCAGAGCTGCCAAACAACAAGCAAGTAGCCCTTCAAAGAGCTAACCATCTAAGAAGGAAGATGACGAAAAATGGCAGCTTCCAAGAAGAATATACCCTGTTCATGCAAAAAATAATAGAAAAGGGCTACGCGGAACGGGTACCCACAGAACAGCTGAAGACTGAGTCAGGCCGGGTATGGTACGTTCCCCACCACGGGGTGTACCATCCGCAAAAGGGAAAGATGCGAGTTGTCTTTGACTGCGCCGCATCCTACGCCGGCACCTCCCTCAACAAGGAGCTGCTTCAGGGTCCAGATCTGACCAGCACGCTGTTCGGAGTGTTAACTCGGTTCAGACAGGAACCCGTGGCCTTGATGGCAGATATTGAAGCAATGTTCTCCCAGGTTAAAGTACCATCAGAGGACAGGGACTATCAGCGCTTCATGTGGTGGCCGGAGGGTCAGATAAACAAACCGCTGGAAGAGTATCGTATGACAGTGCACGTGTTTGGTGCGACGTCCTCCCCTAGCTGTGCCAACTACGCTTTGAAAAGATTGGCGGATGACTGCAAGGATCAGTATGATGAAGAAGTGCTGAAAGCAATCAAAGGTGATTTCTATGTTGATGACCTGTTAAAATCAACAGAAACTGTAGAGAAAGGACAGTGTTTGGCCGAGGATATCCGAAGTGTGTGTGGCACTGGAGGTTTTAGGCTGACTAAATGGATCAGCAATTATCAGCAAGTTATCAAGGCTGTACCAGTGACTGAGAGGGCGGAGGAAGTTAAGAACCTAGACCTGAAATATAACAGTATGCCCACAGAAAGGGCACTGGGCATGCTGTGGAATGTGCAAACTGACACGCTGGGCTACCGAACCCTCAGTACAGAAAAGCCGGCCACGAGAAGGGGAATATTGTCAGTGGTCAGCTCCTTCTACGACCCCTTGGGAATGGTAGCACCAGCACTCTTACCGCCAAAGATGATCCTGCAGGATCTCTGCAAAGAAAGTCTGGGCTGGGATGATGAAATACCGGAAAAACACTTCAATGCCTGGCAAGAGTGGGAGAGTGACCTACAGTTGCTTAGCAGTAAATTCGAGGTGGACAGGTGTTTGAAACCAAGAGGATTTGGAACACCTACATCTGTACAGCTTCACCATTTTGCAGATGCTTGTGAGGTTGGATACGGCACTGCATCGTATGTTAGAATGGAAAACCAAGAGGGCAAAGTCCATTGCACGCTACTTGTGGGAAAATCACGAGTGACGCCGCTAAAGAAGATCACCATACCACGACTGGAACTTAATGCGGCAGTAGTTGCAGTCCGCGTGGACTCAATGCTCAAGAGAGAGTTAGACCTCAAGGTGGACAGAACGCATTTCTGGACCGACAGTACTACAGTCCTCAAGTACATCAACAATGAGACGTCCAGATTCCACACTTTCGTGGCGAACAGGCTCGCAACCATAAGACAGGTATCAAGTCCGAGACAGTGGCGCTACGTTGAGTCTGGTTTGAACCCCGCGGATGATGCATCAAGAGGTCAACCCATACAAGACTTCATCGAGAATGAACGATGGCTAAAGGGGCCACAGTTCCTGTGGCAAGAAGAGAGCCGGTGGCCAAGCCAACCGGACATTATAAGGGTTAATGAGCCACAGCTCGACCCGGAGATAAAGGTGCATGCAATAGTGGCACAAGAAGTTGAACAGGAGAACCCAGTTGACAAACTTCTACGCCATTACTCGAGCTGGCACCGACTGAAGAAGGCTATAGCTTGGCTAGTAAAGGTACGCCAAGCCTTGTTGACAAAGAAGAAGCCACTGAGTCCAACATGCTATGATTTGGAACAAGCAGAGTTGATTGTCATAAAGCATGTGCAAATGAAGTACAAAGAAGAAGGGATGAGCAGTACCGTCAGAAAGCTGGATCCTAAGTTGGATGCTAAAGGCATCCTTCGAGTGGGAGGAAGACTGGGAAGATCAACCTTGCCAGTGGAAACAAAACATCCCATACTGCTTCCAAAGAAGTCAAGAGCGGCAGAGCTTATGCTTCAAGAGCTCCACAGTAACGTGGGACACATGGGAAGGGAATACGTAATAGCCCTGGCAAGAAAACGGTACTGGATACCCAAGATCAACTCCTTAGTGAGAAAGGTGATAAGCAAATGTGTCGTCTGTCGCAGACAGCGCGGCAAGCCAGGAGAGCAGAAGATGGCGGACTTGCCATCACATCGTGTAACACCAGATGAACCACCATTTACCAGAGTCGGTGTAGACTACTTCGGACCGATAGAGGTCAAGAGAGGCCGCAGCACCGTGAAGCGCTATGGAGTAATATTCACGTGTATGGCGACTCGCGCTGTACATATTGAAAAGGCAGACTCACTAGATACAGACTCGTGTATCAGTGCACTTAGAAGGTTCGTCGCTCGTCGCGGACAAGTAAAGAAGATATGGTCTGATAACGGAACAAATCTAGTGGGGGCCAAGGCTGAGATGGAGAAGGAGATAAAGAAATGGAACGAGCGCCAGATAAGTGAGACCATGCTGAAGAAGAATGTGGATTGGAGATTCAACCCACCTACAGGCTCACACTTCGGAGGAGTCTGGGAGCGCCAAATACGCTCCATAAGACAAGTTCTCAATGCTATAAGCAAACAGAAACTACAAGATGATGAGGGTTTGCGTACCCTGTTCTGTGAAGTGGAATACATCATCAACGGCAGACCCATAACGGCGGTCAGCATGGACATTAACGATGTTGAAGCGCTCACACCAAACCATTTGTTGACAATGAGGTCGGGACCAAGCTTGCCACCAAGCTTGACAGACAAGAGCGACCTGTACGCTAAAAGGCGCTGGAAGCAAGTACAATACCTCGCCGACCAATTTTGGAAGAGGTGGACCAGAGAGTACCTCACAGCTCTACAGGAACGCCAGAAGTGGGGCAAGGTTAGAAGAAACTTTGCAGTAGGAGACATCGTGATAATGAAGGACGATCAAACACCGAGAGGCGCATGGCCGCTGGGCAAAATAGTGCAAGTCATGCCCGACAGACGTGGACTAGTGCGTCGAGTGCAGGTCAAGACGCAGCGTAACATCCTGGAGCGACCGATTGACAAACTAGTATGTATTCTGCCGGAGGACGAACAGCCGTAGATGATCAAAGATCGAACCAACAACCTGAATTCCAGGAGGATTACGTGGTCATGTTCGAACTTTAATACTCTAAGAAACTTGTATGTAATGCATGTGCAACGTACGACGTAGTGAAGTAGACAACCCTATATGGACTTCAGCCAAGCTTATTTCAATTGCATGATATTTCTACTAACAACTATTTGAAACACAGTATAGTCATTGTGTAAGGAAGTTGGCTTTATTACATGTATGTAATGTGAAATTGTCGTAAAACGGACAATTGGGGGCCAGTGTTATCGCCAACTTACAGTTTTCAATTTGCCGCCTTTAGTTTTAGATTAGCATAAGTTATCTCCCGCCAAAGTTACTTCCTGTCTGACTTGTAGCCACGGGAAGCTCCAGCTAGGGAGCCCAGGGGCGGCTGGAGCTTAGAACAGTAGGAAGCCCGCGCAGAAGGAAGACAGAGGGCAGAAAAGGCCTGGAGACCAACTCTAGGAAAATTGGGCCTGGTGGAGATCAACCCCAGGAAACTTAGGCCTGGAGATTATTTCTCCAGGAAATTTAGGCTTGGAGACAAGTGTACTCCAAGAAGAAGAAGAAGAAGAAGAAGAAGAAGAAGAAGGCATCAGAGGACAGTCAGCCAGTGGCCGGGAGACCAGACTAAGTTTTACGATTAAGAGCTCACCTTGGAATATACAAGAACTGAGGGGAATCACAGGACACAGGAATTCACTGAGGACACAACAAGGGACCCACTTAAGAAGATTCAGACAAGGGGATAATACCAGAACTTTCCAGTTTAGTTGGCGGCCTTTGTACAACTACTAACACTGCTAGATTAAACCGTCAAAACGTAAGTCTGCGAGTGCGTGTCCTCTCTCTCAAGACTCCTCAGCAAAGACAAGGTGAGTTCAGTCAAAACATTCTCTAGACCCCGACCCTGGCTGAAGCGCTGAGAGTCAGCGCGCTTACAGACTGTTAACCTTTTTTTGTGATATGCAACTCTAGATTCACTTGAAATTTGAATAGGCAAAAAATAGCATGATCTTAACACCTGAGAACCTTGTACATGTTGAAATAAATGAAATGAAATAATTTCAAAATCTTGACATGTGTGTGAAAGTTTAAAGTTAAACTACTACTAGTTTTATTTTTGCAATGACTACCCAACTGCGAGTGTATGATACTGTGAATACTAGTATGTGTTTCAATGTATCAGCACTAGAATACAGTGGGGAACTTACTTTCTTCTTGTTTTCTTTGCTTGCTTTGATTTATGAGATCAGAAAGGTGAAGTGACCAATTTGTAAAGTTAAAGGTGGCAGGTTTGTTTTACAATAGCTGTTATTCCTGTTGTACTGTATTAACTATTGTTTGCAGACAAAAGAGAAGAGAAGAAAAGGCAAAGTTTTGTCAGGATATTATAAACAAGTTAGGCTTTTGTGAAGTTTTGTCCCTTTGTTGCATTGGAGCTCAAAGCACTTTTTGTCAGAAAGTGTTTTTCATTTACTTGTGTCAGAGATACTACAGAAGTAAAGACAAAACCTTTTGGCCAGTCTAAGTCAGTTTTGATAGGCAGGGTCGTGGTCACAGAAGGCAAGTGGTCGGCTTGGACAAAATGCTCAATACTTGTGAAAAGAACAATCTTACACATGGATGTGGGTATATGCCCAAATACATATAGTGCAATAGTTGTCAGCATTTTTTAAATCCAAAAAACAATGACTGTGTATTGCTTAATATCAGAACCACACTTTTTTTTACAGTATCCTATCAACAATTGCACATAAGAGCTACACCAATGAACTACATAGTGCTAAAAATGTCTGTTTCTCTACCACTTTGCAGAAAGGGAGGGTGGAGAAGCAGGTCCCTCTACAGGACACAATGACACACCCAGCAACGGTTCCCTAGATACCCAGAACCCCACCCAGCAACCCCAGCAGGACTCCCAGAACCCCGTCTTACAGAACTCCTTCCTGCAGCACATCACCGACATCCAGAAGTTACAGGAACAGACCCAGAGCCTCCTGAACAACGCGCAGAAGACACAGAACATCTTAGACACACAAGCCAGCCAGATGTTCAAGATCGGCGTTCCTGTTGATCCGAGTCACAGCCACCTCCACCCTTACGCCAGACCAGGCCCCAGTAGTCCCCCCGTCCGTACCAGCACCTCAACCGGTCTTCTGACATCTCCCTTGGCGCAGCCGCCCTTTCCCGGGAATATAGGGTTCATGCCGATGCCCTTAGGCATGATGGGATTGCCGTTGCGCCCTGGTATGCCGATCCCGCCGATGTTAAGCCCCCTGATTGGTCATCCTGGTCTGCTACCACCTGTTGTAGGGAAGCCTGGAGAAACTCCCTCTGGAAGCCAAGGTGGAACAAGACAGACAGCAGTACCAGTGGGAGGGGGGCCGCCACATGTCATGGCTGGGCTACAGGAAGGTCTGACCTTGGAGCAGCTGAAGGTCATACAGGACATCGTGTCCAAGTTTCCCAAGGAGAAGAGTGTGGGACCGAGGATCGTAGCGCCAAGTCCAGAACTAGTCCAAGCCTGGCAGAATGCTCTACACACAGGTTCTTCACAGTCTACCGTTAGCCCCACTGGACAAGAGGCGATAAAAGATGAAAAGACTGCAGCAGCGCAATCTGCTGAACGATGGCAGAAACTGAGCCAGTTACAACGGATGGATGAAGAAATGCCTTCTAGTGGTGGAGTGAGTGAAGGAGGGAATGGTACAAGGGATAAGATGGCGGCAGCCTTCCTTGGACAACAACAAGGGATGTCGTTGGTCCACAATGGTTCAAGTTCAGTGGAGGCAGCTGTAAGTCAGGATGGGGTGGATGCTGAAACGTCATTGGCTAACGAAGCAGGTGCTGACATGGAGCTCCAATCTACAATAGCAAAGGGTGGGGACGTGTTTTCTGCACCGAAGTCGCGGTCGAACTTCATCCGGGCGGAGCGGGTGGGGAGCCTGGGTTACTGGACGCCGGGACGACCTCGGAGAGGTCGGACCTTTCACACCTGCCACATTTGTGGCAAGGTGTTCCGACGACCCAGTGAGGTTCAACGTCACCTACGGGTCCACACAGGTGAGTGTTGTACATTAAATATCCTATTGCACTCCTGCCTTACCTACACTAAGCATGGCATGTTGAGCTCCTGGTTCCAATTAATTACTAACGTTAACTGGGAGCACCAATTAATTACAAGTGGGGCAGCACCATCTTTCTGTCCTTTGTTGAAGGAGGTGCCTCATTATACACATTGAAGGAGAAGGGCTAGCAACAATTCTACACATGTGCATGACCCTGTTTTTCACTATCTATTCCATACTGGACTTAACTAAAGTGGGTGGTTACTATTTGTCAATCTATTTCTATTTGCCTTTTTCAGTAGCGTGTATCTTCTCTGTATCATAACTGCTACTTTCTCTTGTTGATAAACAACAGGTGAGCAGCCCTTCCAGTGTGACCTGTGCTACAGGCGGTTTAACGACAAGAGCAATTGGCGCAACCACATGATCCGGGTGCACCGGATCGAGTCTCCCGTCTGGCCCACCTGGTCACATGAGGCAACACCCAGGGACGACGCCTTCCTACAGAGAGCCTCGGACAATGGGGACAATGGGGAGCTTTCTGATGAGGCTCCTAACTTGGAGATCAACAATCAAGATAACAGTGATGAAATACACAGTAGTAAAGTACATAATGCAGAATCTACAGGGGCAATGTCTGTGGAAGAAGAGAGCCAAGCTACAGTTCAACAAGAAGGACTGGATCTATCTACAACTGTGAAGTATGAGCTCCCATCACCACAGGAGCCTGTGAAACAAGAGGAAGGGAAGGTGACAACTGAGTTGATGCTTGATCACAGGATGGAAAAGGGCTCAGGTTTTCCTTCTACTGATGAAGTGTCTGCAAATGATGAGGAAACTGTAGAAGACAGTGGCTGTAACAATGAGGAGGAACAAACTGGCTTACAAAATGAGATGATGATGAGAGAGAATGTTAAGGTAGAAGAATGTGCTTCTGAAATGGTGAACAGTGAAGAAGGATCATCGTTACAAGTGAAACAAGAACCAACATCTCCTGAGGACATATCAGCAACCTCTGAACAGCAGTTCTTCTTCGAGCCATCTGAAGAACAAGGGCTGGGGATGGGACAAGGCGAAGGTGATGACCAAGGAAGCCAAGACTCCTTAGAAGACACTGCAGACCCTGAGAAGAAGATTTACCACTGCGAGACGTGTCAGAAGCCCTTCAGCAGAGTGGATTCTTTAAGAAGACACAGGATCCTCCACACGGGCGTCAAGCCGCACGGATGCCCCTTTTGTCCCTACAGAACTTACTACAAGGGGAACCTGAATGTCCACATGGAGAGGGCACACTCTGCAGAGCTGCACGACATCAAACAGAGAGAACTGTTCAGTTTCAGAACCCTTGCCGGCAACCAAGCAGTTTCAGCCAGCAGCCAGTTTGTTCCTGACTTGAACCTATCAAACTCTATGGTAGAACAGCCATCCAGTGGCACTGGCTTCTATGGCAACCAGGGCCTAAGTAACCAGATGTTTGGTATCCATAGCAACCAGTTCGTGACCAATGAGGAGAGTGGACTACCAAATATGGAAGAGATGGATGATGAAGATGTAGAGGATGCTTTGGAGGAGGAGGCTATGGAAGAGGACAGTCAGACAACATCCAGTCAACAGATGGAGCCCGGAATCTCTAACATTTCACAGGTGAGTTTCTATAGAAGGTGTGTATTCTATTCCAAAGGATAAAAAGACGGCTAACAACAATGAAGTCAGAGAAATACTACATGTTTTCAGTCTTGTTTTCCTTTATTTGTTTGTGCTCTTATCTAAACACAAACAACTACTAATAGGAGATATATCATACATACAGAAGATCAACATTAAGCACACACACAAGTCTGGTTTGATGTTCCTATATTTTAAGTGTTAGACATATATGGAGACTTGAGGCAGACGTGTTCTACTTCTGTAACAAGTACAAATTGCTACATTTCCAGAGTTGCAATGTTTGTGGCGAGATGTTCGACCCAGACAACCTGACAGCAGAGATGGTGCACCACGCTGCCATGCACCAGACCAACAAGGTGTCCCACGATGTGTTCTACTCTTGTAACATGTGCAAGGCTAAGTTCCGCAGCAGGGAAGGGCTGGAGAACCACAAGGAACAGATCCACCAGAGCGAGGTCTATGGCAGGATGATCACTAAGGTATGGGAGATTTGCTTTGAAAAAAAAGTTTGGTCCTTTCTTCTCATGTCTTGTCTTTTTGCTTTTTTTTCCTTGCATTCTTTTCAGAATTTGAAAGAAAAGAACACAGTACAGAAAGGAAATATTAGTCATACATAAATACTCTTTACATGGATGAGAATAAAGTATTTTTTCGGCTTGTTTGTCTGTTCATCTGTGTTTCCCAATACATGTATATACATGTATGTCTGTCAGTCTGTGCGTCTTTATGTTCCTGGGGTTTCCTAACACATGCACATGAGGCAGCATTGTCGTACATCCATAGGGCAACATTATTTTTTAATAATTGTATGATATACAGTCTTGATATATGTAGATGCTGGACGTTTGCTTGAAGCTTTCTTGGTCTAACTTGTCTTTCTTTCTCTTTATGTCTTCAGGTGAGTGAGTCTTACCTGTCGTACACCCACAGCACCGGAAACGCGACCGGTAAGATCGTGACGAAGTACTTCCACAGGTGTAACCTGTGCGGGAAGAAGTTTGACCGGCCGAGCGGCGCTCTGAGACACACCAGGGTCCACACGGGGGAGAAACCATTCACCTGCAGGTAGGAACAGGCCTCTCTCTAGTACTAACAGGTTTCTAGCTTGTAGAGACCCTGATAAATGGTTAGCTGTCAGCCAATTAGCTGTCCACTGAACCAAGTAGCCCATGTGAGAAAAATTTCATTTTGTAATTTTTATTAATTGATCGCAAACTGTATCTGTCTTTGTTCGGCCCGTTTGCCCTTTGACCCGGAACACGTGAGAGTGACGTCACTCGAAGTTTGCTGGGCGGGCGGGTAGCACGGATCTTCTCTGTTCTCCCTTTTCAAGAGTGTTTCTTCTCGGATTTGCTGATATGGAGTCTGATTTTGTACAAGAGAAGACGGGACATCGATGTAAAGTGTGTCGACTGTCGGTGAGAGGCCATCCGGGCCCATATGGCCGCGGGAAGTGCAAGTTTGAGCGACGAGAAGGTTCATCGGATGAAGAATACTTCAAGCAGCAGCGGGGCAGCGCTCACGTGGAGGAGAAGTTGCGGAGTCTCCGGCGCGACAGCAAAGTTTCCGACCTGGTGCGGGCGGTCTGGTCAGACAGCATCTCTATGGACACGGACGAGACGCAGGTGAGACAGTCGAGCTCACACAACTTGAAGAAATCGTCAGGTTACAGCAGGGAGAACGCCAGCACTCGGGCTAGAAGCGAATCCCCTGCAGTCCAGTTTTCCCGCCATCGCGCACGTAACGTTAGTACCAGCAGAGAGGCTGGGCCGGCGAGACCAGAAGAGCCTGACATTCGCGATCTCAGAAAGTCTAGGGCCTTAGTCAGGGAAGTCGACAAAGCGCTGGACGAGTTGTTGGATTCAGATACCAGCCGTGGGAAACCACCCAGGAGCAAGCGTTACGAGGATCGCGGCTCCGTTTCAAGTTTGTCGCAGTCGGACAGCACGGAGTCAGATTTCATGAGAAAACTCAGGAGGCGCCAGCGACGCAGGGGGTCGCGCGGGAAGAGTTGCAAGATGAAAGGGGAACGTGTCTCTTCGAAACTTTTCATGTCGCGCCGGCGCTGTGATAGCTATGATTCGGACACTTCTGGTATGTCTGATGATTCCCGCTCACGTTCTAACAAGCGCCGCCGACGCCGGGCAGGTAAGAGCGGACGAATTCGTACTATTGATGATTCGGGCACCCGTCATGTCAAACTTGATTGGCCACAACATAAGCTGCACTTCCCAGGATATGGAAATAAAGGGGGCGTGGCTAGTGATCAGTTATCCTTGCTAATGTTAATACACGGCTTTCTGAAGAATGTTCTTTATTCGGACCGGGTTTCGGTTGACGCAGAGCATCAGTTAGTTCATCTGGCAGACCTTACGTTCGATGTTGTGAACTATGACCGGAAGTTAGTTCGGGAAGTCCACGCATCTTTACTATACGGGGTAGGGTATGGATCGCTCACGTGGGGTAGCCGCGGTACCTTTGATGCTATTAGAGAGAGCCACTACCGGACACAAGCTGGCGCCGCTCGTGGCAACGTGTCGTCATCGAGGGCGGAGCCTGTCAGTGTAGCTTGTGTGGCGGGAAACAGGCCGCGGTATTGTGGCGAGTTTCACTCCGGTACCTGTTCCTGCAATCCGGCCATTAGAGTACACGATGGAATGCCTCAAGACTACACCACGTCTGTAGTGCGTGCTTGATAGTGCGGGACATCCGAGCACCACATCCGACTCAGGATTGCCAGTACAGACCCCGGCCATTTGGCGGCTCCACAGACAGAACAAACCACAACTCCGGAGACCCCGCCCACCTCTCCCAGGGACTCGGTCCTTCACGCGAACTTTCACAAGATGATCAAGTTACATGAAGTGTTCGCGACACACGGTAATCTTCACAATTTTATCGGCGCACTTAGGCCAGTACTAGTGAAATCAAAGCTGAAAATATATACTTGGAGAACTTTACTCGAGAATTATGAACACAGACATACGGATAGTTGGTATTTGGAATTCGTATTTTATAATATATCAATATTCCGTCAGAGCTGTTTAATCCAACGTCAGTTTTGCATCATATGAATCACTACGTGACATTCAGTCTCTCATTGGTAAGCTCGACATTCTCCACCTGGGCGGTTGTTTATATCTCGAATGTTGAAGCTATTGCGTTCATTACTGCGGAATCACCACAGTCTGCGGTTGTCACGGGACTTCCGATCAGGCTTTCTGTGGTGGCAAAGAGTCATGGACACATACAACGGTGTTTCTATGATGGTTCCCGACATTTGTAGCTATCCGGACGAGTTGGTTATGACTGATGCTGGTGCCACGGGGTGCGGCAGATTTCGCGACTCGGGACAGTTCTTCACAGTGTGTTCCCAGACCACGTGTTGGAGAAGTTCGGATCAAAGATACGCTCGCTTGAGATTTTGATAATCGTCCTCGCAGCCAGGAAATGGTAGCCAGTTGTTTCGGACAGCGTATTTCTTTATACTGTGATAACATGGCCTGACGTTTGTTTACGTGTTGAAGTCGGACGTGATCGGTATCTGCATCCTGTGCTAATTGTACCGTGATAACATGGCCTGACCTGTGTTTACGTGTTGAACTCGGACGTGATCGGTATCTGCAACACGGTGCTAATTATATTGTGATAACATGGCCTGATGGGTGTTTACTTGTTGAACTCGGACGTAATCGGGATCTACAAGACTGTGCTAATTATATTTGATAACATGGCCTGATGTGTGTTTACGTGTTGAACTCAGACGTGATCGGGATCTACAAGACTGTGCTAATTATACTTCGATCACATGGCCTGATGTGTGTTTACGTGTTGAACTCGGACGTGATCGGGATCTACAAGACTTTGCTAATTATATTTTGATAACATGGCCTGATGTGTGTTTACGTGTTGAACTCGGACGTGATCGGGATCTACAAGACTTTGCTAATTATATTTTGATAACATGGCCTGATGTGTGTTTACGTGTTGAACTCGGACGTGATCGGGATCTACAAGACTGTGCTAATTATATTTTGATAACAAGGCCTGATGTGTGTTTACGTGTTGAACTCGGACGTGATCGGGATCTACAAGACTGTGCTAATTATATTTTGATAACATGGCCTGATGTGTGTTTACGTGTTGAACTCGGACGTGATCGGGATCTACAAGACTTTGCTAATTATATTTTGATAACATGGCCTGATGTGTGTTTACGTGTTGAACTCGGACGTGAACGGTAACTACAAGACTGTGCTTATTATATTTTGATAACATGCCCCTGATGT